>NC_053170.1:61017543-61132543 GCF_016835505.1 Polypterus senegalus
CCTCTGGTATCCTACCAAACTGAAAGTGGACATTCATGGCAAGCTCTACATTTTTACTTCTACGAAGGAAGCAGAATGAGCGCTAAGAAAACTGATCCTGACCCTTTTTAAAATACAATCATAAAGTACATCAAGTCCTGGCATGGCAATGAAAATCTTACTTGCTGTTTGATACGCATGCTGATACTGGTACCATAATTATACATTCCATTTCCTTCTCAGCCACTTTTTGTTAATGTTTTAAATTATATATATATATATATATATATATATATATATATATATATATATATATATATGTGTGTGTATGTATATGTAATTTTTTTAGGGCACCATTTATATTTTATGCCTTATAGTATTTGGAATGTATTGTGAATATGTATCTCTATTTTAATCCTTATACGCTGCTGCTGGGAGGCTTGTTTTGTTTTGGACATGCTCTGTCTCTAGGTGCGTCAGAGGACTGTGACTTTGTGAAGTGTGGTCTAGTCTTATGTGGGGAGGCAAAATGTGGGGACTGGGGGTAGAGTTAGAGAGCAAGCTATTTCTAATCTATCTTTTTAATCCTTATAATTATAAGTGCCAAAGTAACAATAGGCTTCATGGCAATAGCTCATGGAAGAACTGGAAATTAAGGTCACAGCTGTCTTATGCAATAATGTACTATCTTAAATTAAGACTACAAAATGACAACAAAAGTTTACCAGCAATGTATCCATGACCAAACATTTAACTTTGTTTGCTGTAATATTAAAGGTCTCAATCATGAATTAAAGAGAAAGAAACTATTCTCTCACCTAATAGGTCTAAACGCTAAAATAGTATGTTACAGGAGACCCACTTAAAAAGAAAGGCACAGTTTAGATTGCAAAGAGATTGAATTGGCCAAAGTTTTCACTCTAGCCATACAAAGAAAACTAAAGCATGGGAAAGTTAATACATAAAACAATCTCATTTGTAGCATCAGACATATTATCTAAACCCGAAGGGCGATATGTCATGGTGATGGACAATTAATTCAAAGCAAAAGTAATTTTGATTAAAACTTATGCACCTAATATGGATGACACAGATTTTATGCAAATTGTATTTGCATCTATTCCCAATATAAACACTGATAAAATAATAATGGCTGAAGACTTTGTGTTTTAAATCCAGACCTAGACAGGTCATTAACTACAATAGCGATAACATCTAATACTACAAAAAAATTACCATAGTTTATAATGGATAACAACTTATAAGGATCAGTTTCAGCTGCACAGAGATTGAACTGGTTAAATATTCCATTCCATCTTTACAAAAAGTGTGGGAATTCTTATACACGGAACAATCTCATTTGTAGTATCAGATGTAGCGCCTGATCCTGAAGGGAGGTATGCGATCATCAAGGGTAATTTATTTAACTGTAAAGATATTTTGATAAATATCTACAAACCCAATGTGGATGATGGGGACTTCATCAAAAACATACTTGCATCCATTCCCAATGTAAACACTCATAAAATTATAATGACTGGGGACTTTAATTGTGCCACAGGGGCAATGACATCTAACACTGCAAAAACAATTACACAGTTTGCAACTGATCACAACTTATCAGACCCCTGGAAATTTCTAAACATGACTCAATTAAATCTTGCAAGTACAATGCTATTGTTATCTCCGACCACGCCCCTTTGATCATGGAGCTAAAATCACTATGTCCCACATACTCATCTTGCAGCTGGTGTCTTAACCCATTTCTATTAGCAGACAAGAACCGTACAGAATTTATATTCAAGTAAATTGATTTTTTTTTTTTTTAGACAAATACATACTCAGAGATCTTTACAGGAATACTTTCTTAAAAAGACAGATTTCATTTCTTTCACACAAAAATAAATTGGAAACCAAGAAGGTATCAGAGCTATTCAGTGAAATCACCAGAACAGATCAAGAGCATGCCAGGTGATCAAATGAGGCACTATGCAGAAAAATACAAGCTATGCATACAGAACTCTTGACAACTCAATGAAGAGAACAACTCATTTTCAAATCAAGACATCATTACTACAACAATGGAGAGAAAGATAAGATCTTAGCTGAACAAAGCCACAAGCAGTAAGTTTGCCATCAATTACCAACACAGATGGCAACAAAATCATTGACCATAAAAATATAATGCAGACATTTAGAGACTACTGTAAGTTTGTATATTCTACTCAGCTTAAAAAAAACACACAACCTAATGCATTTTTGGATGTATTACAGATACCACAACTAGATACTCTCAGTGCAGAGTAAATGGATAAACCTCTGGAACTATCAGAATTACTAGCTTGCAGCCTGGGAAAACAGCAGGCCCTTATGGTTACCCTGCCAAAATTTATAAAACATTCTCAATTAAGTTAGCTGCCCTTTTATTAACAATGCTTAAAGAAGCTATAGACAATAAAATTCTTCCTCAAACTTTTCGCCAAGCATTAAGTACCATCATTCCTAAGTAAAATAAAGACTTATTACAATGTGCATCATACAGACCAATATCACTTCTGAATAATGATGTTAAGATACTCTCCAAAATCCTAGCTAGAAAGATTGAGAAAGTGCTTCCTTCGGTAATATCACAAGACCAAACTGGATTTATTAAATTTATTCAATCTGCAATGCCTGTTTAATGTAATATATTCACGCACAAAGTCTAGCATCCCGGAGAAAAAATTATCATGGTATTAACAACATTATTTCAGACTACTTTAAACTAGAACGGGTACAAGACAAGGATTCCCCTTGTCACCAATGCTTTTTGAAATTGCCAATGAGCCACTGGCTGTTCACTTTCAAAATGCTTATGAGATAAAAGGGATTATCACAGAAGGACTTGAACAGAAAATTTCCCTATATGCAGATGATATGATACTACAGTATATAAACCAGACGCAAAAATTAGTCCTAACAGCACTAACAGAATCTCAAAAGATTTATGGTCCCAGAATTAATTTGAATAAAAGTACAGTGGAACCTTGGTTTGCGAGCACAATTCATTCCGGAAACGTGCTCGCAATCCAAAGCACTCGTATATCAAAGCAAATTTCCCCATAAGAAATAATGGAAACTCAGATGATTCGTTCCACAACCCAAAACTATTCATATAAAAATGATTGATACAAAATATAAAGTAAAAATACATAATGCACTTTACCTTTAAAAAGAATCAAGCCCGGTGTGAGTGAGTTTCTAAACTCATGTGGGATTTCACCTAACGGGACGACACGCGAAAGAGTGTCCCAAAGCAACTGCAGTCTCCCAGCGCTGTAGCAGTTCGCTGTATAAGCGCATCCAAAAAGATCGCAGAAATGCTATAAGCACCTGCCGTCAATGGGTCCTACAAGGAACATTATAAAGATCCTGCTACAATAAATAACAGCGCTGTTGCTGTTTCAAGATGAATAAAGCTGGTGTTGTTAAAGTACTGAGACTCAGCTTCGTGTTTTGGGGAGCAAGATGGGGACTCGCGCTTCACAGCACACACGTGCGCACGCACACACACACACACAGTCACAATGCTGTAGTAAACAGTATAGGCACACAGACTCAGACAGAGAATAGGAGACGATTGCCCTCAAGAGAAGAGAGAGAGAGAGAGAGACGCGTGAGCGACCGAGATAAGGAGAGAGATGCGGACGAGCGAGAGAGATAAGGAGACAGAGAGACGCTCTGCGCGCCAGCGAGAGACATAAGGAGAGAGAGACGCGCGCGAGTGAGAGAGATAATGAGAGAGACAGAGAGAGAGTTGAGCGCGAGAGAGAAGAACCATCAGCTCAGTTGTGATCACATGACGCTCAGCAGACAAAGTATATCCATACTACTCATAATGCAAGACATCGCTCATTTATCAAGTCAAAATTTAATAAAAATTTTTGCTTGTCTTGCAAAACACTCGTAAACCAAGTTACTCGTAAACCGAGGTTCCATTGTATATTCTTTCTGATGAACTCTCAAGCTCACAATATTAGATTAGACACCTTTCCTTGTATCATTGCAGATCAGTTTAAATACCTAGGGGTAAACATAACAACTAAACATAAAGCACTTTATCAACAAAATGTTGATGCCTGCATGGAAAAACTTAATCAAGACTTGCATAGATGGTCTACTCTTCATCTCACTTTAGCTGGAAGAATTAACACTGTCAAGATGAATATTCTTTCATTTTTTTCCTATTTCAAAGCATTCCAATATACACAAATAAATAATTTTTTAAGTAGTTAGATTTAATCATAATCTCATTTACTTGGAATTCAAAACATCCACATATTCAAAGGGCAACCCTACAAAGACCTAAGGCAGAAGGTGGCATGGCTCTACCTAACTTTCAATTTAATTAATGGGCAGCAAATATAGAAGCTATAAAAACCTGACACAAATAGATGAACATACCCAGGTTTGGTATGCAATTGAAATAAAATCCTGCAGTACTTCTTTATATTTCTTACTTTGTGCCGCAATAAATCCAAGTTATCGCCAACAACTAACAATACAATTGTGCATCATTCACTCAGAATATGGAACCAATGTAGGAAAGTACTTCAAGATAGAGAAGCTTCTGTCTGTAGCACATCTGCACAATACCCACCTTTATCCAACCTCTCAAACGTACGCAGTTTTAAATCTCTGGAAAACATTTGGGATTAATTACACACAGATATGTACACAGGCAACGTCTTCACATCCTATGAAAAAATTACATTCCAAATTTAACTTTCCAGTAACATATTTGTTTCACTACCCCCAAATAAGAAACTTTGCTAAGGAAAACCTGCCCAATTTTCCTCATCTCCAACCTATTTCTATTATGGAAAAATATTGATCAGTCTTGATGACTCAGACAGCATCTCTGTAATATACAAAAACATTTTCAATTTCCTCCCTTTTAAAGACACCAGAGTACAGTGGGAAAAGGATCTCTCACTCAATATTTCAGAAAAGGAGTGGTAGGCAGCAATGCACAGAATTCACTCAAGCTCCATATGTGCAAAGCGTAGAATTATTCAACTTAAAGTCATCTATCAAGCACATCTGTCTCGTTTAAAATTTTCCAAAATGTTTCCAGAGCAAGATCCAACCTGCGAACATTGCAATCAAGTTCCAGCCTCATTGGGACACATGTTCTGGGCATGCACCAAATTAACAAGTTCGGACCAAAATCTTTAAATTCCTTTCAGACAGCCTTGGTGACACAAGCTCTCCTAATCCACAAACAGCTGTGGTTGGCGTACTTCCAGATGGGCTTAAGGTGGAGACGGACGGACAAACTTTAATTGCTTTTACTTCACTATTGGCACGTAGACTTATCTTGCTCAACTGGAAGAATCTTAACCCACCTCTTTTAAGTCAGTGAGTAATTGATGTTATAGATTTGAAAAAAATCTAATTCTCACTTAGAGGATCTGTGCAAAACGTTTTTGAAATCTGGCAGGATCTAATCAATAACATTTTACAATAAGCATTTCAATTAAGGAAGACGATTCTCTTCCCTTTTTTTATTCTATTTTATTCACTTATTTTTCCAACTATCAAAGTCTTACTGTGTTGGGCTAGCTCTCTTTCTCAAGGGAGGGAGTTGATTTGATTCAAACCAAGTTTTGTTAAATTTTACTTGTTATTTCATTTTAATAAATTCAATAAAAAGTAAATAAATAATACAAGTCAATAGTGAGCAATGCTGTACAATGGCAAATGTGGAAAAAGTCCACAGATATTTCTGTTCCAAAATTCATATATCAGTTATCTAGTCATATGCTCAAAATGTGCAAGATGCAAGTTTTTTGAATAATACACTCTTAAATAGTTACTTCAGGGGGAAAAAATTCATACAAGCCAAACTTAAGTGTCATGGGAAATATTCCTTGAAGACCCATCTCTTCCCCTACTTCGTTGGTCAAAAGAGCGGTCTTCAGCTTAAAAAATCTTCCCAAGGTGGTTTAGTTCTCATTCCTCATTTTAAAATACTACTAGAGTGAGATATTAAAGCTTAATACTCAGCAAGAATACCTTCACAGCCTTGCTTTAAAACATGTAACTAAATTAAAAATGCCTGCACATTATAATTGACAATTAAAAGGTTATCATTTCACTCATATTATGTTTTTAATCATTAGGGAAATATTTATGATGGTTCTTAGTAAATCTTTTCATTCTCTTATTTTGTACAATGAATCCATTGGCATTGCAACCATTCTGATCAGGTTACCAATCTTGACTCTGGAACAGCATCAAAGAACACTTACATCATTATCAATCATTAGCCTTTTATCACATTCCTTTATACTGGATAAAGTCCAAGAAGGGGTTAGACTGGTTAAGTTTAGGATTTAGTCTTCCACTCTCCTCCTGCCAAGCACATAACTTATTTATGGAAAGATATACCTACCACTATTTGAGACATTAAGGCTTAAGACTAACATTTGTTTTTTTTTTAGCATAGCATATTCTTCTAATAGATACTGCTGAGGGTTTTTGCCACAACTCACGGAGCGGTTTTCAAATATCTTTTTCCAGATAAAACTGCCTTTGTTCAGAAAGATCCTTTTTCTAATGCACCAGACCAGTGAAAGGTAGAAACTTGATTCTCACACATATGTATGTATATATATGAACAAAAGTAGGCTTACAATTGTTCACATGGAAAAATGTATTATATTTATGATTATTACAATAGATTTATTAACTCAAAATAATGTCACAACGGCACAGTGCACTTAGGCACAATCTCTTAAGTGCTCAAATTACCAGACTCGAGTACTTACAACTGGTTTACCTACCTTTGCCCACCCCGTATATAAATTAATATATACAGTGCATCCGGAAAGTATTCACAGCGCATCACTTTTTCCACATTTTGTTATGTTACAGCCTTATTCCAAAATGATTAAATTCATTTTTTTCCTCAGAGTTCTACACACAGCACCCCATAATGACAATGTGAAAAAAGTTTACTTGAGGGTTTTGCAAATTTATTAAAAATAATAAAACTGAGAAATCACATGTAAGTATTCACAGCGTTTGCCATGAAGCTCAAAATTGAGCTCAGGTGTATCCTGTTTCCCCTGATCATCCTTGAGATGTTTCTGCAGCTTAATTGGAGTCCACCTGTGAAAAATTCAGTTGATTGGACATGATTTGGAAAGGCACACCTGTCTATATAAGGTCCCACAGTTGACGGCTCATGTCAGAGCACAAACCAAGCATGAAGTCAAAGGAATGTATGTAGACCTCCAAGACAGGATTGTCTCAAGACACAAATCTGGGGAAGGTTACAGAAAAATTTCTGCTGCCATGAAGGTCCCAATGAGCACAGTGACCTCCATCATCCGTAAGTGGAAGAAGTTCGAAACCACCAGGATTCTTCCTAGAGTTGGCCGGCCATCTAAACTGAGCGATATTGGGGAGAAGGGCCTTAGTCAGGGAGGTGGACCAAGAACCCGATGGTCACTCTGTCAGAGCTCCAGAGGTCCTCTGTGGAGAGAAGAGAATCTTCCAGAAGGACAACCATCTCAGCAGCAATCCACCAATCAGGCCTGTATGGTCGAGTGCCCAGAGAGAAGCCACTCCTTAGTAAAAGGCACATGGCAGCCCGCCTGGAGTTTGCCAAAAGGCACCTGAAGGACTCTCAGACCATGAGAAACAAAATTCTCTGGTCTGATGAGACAAAGATTGAATTCTTTGGTGTGAATGCCAGGCGTCACGTCTGGAGGAAACCAGGCACCGCTCATCACCAGGCCAATACCATCCCTACAGTGAAGCATGGTGGTGGCAGCATCATGCTGTAAGGATGTTTTTCAGCGGCAAGAACTGGGAGACTAGTCAGGATAAAGGGAAAGATGACTGCAGCAATGTACAGAGACATTCTGGATGAAAACCTGCTCCAGAGCGCTCTTGACCTCGGACTGGGGCGATGGTTCATCTTTCAGCAGGACATCGACACTAAGCACACAGCCAAGATATCAAAGGAGTGGCTTCAGGACAACTCTGTGAATGTCCCTGAGTGGCCCAGCCAGAGCCCAGACTTGAATCCGATTGAACATCTCTGGAGAGATCATAAAATGACTGTGCACTGACGCTTCCCATCCAACCTGATGGAGCTTGAGAGGTGCTGCAAAGAGGAATGGACGAAACTGGCCAAGGATGGGTGTGCCAAGCTTGTGGCATCATATTCAAAACGACTTGAGGCTGTAATTGTTGCCAAAGGTGCATCGATAAAGTATTGAGCAAAGGCTGTAAAAACTTATGTACATGTGATTTCTCAGTTTTTTTTATTTTTAAAAAATTTGCAAAAACCTCAAGTAAACTTTTTTCACGTTGTCATTATGGGGTGTTGTGTCTAGAATTCTGAGGAGAAAAATGAATTTAATCCATTTTGGAATAAGGCTGTAACATAACAAAATGTGGAAAAAGTGATGTGGTCTGAATACTTTCCGGATGCACTGTATATAGTGGCATGCAAAAGTTTGGGCATCTTTACTTAAAATGTCTGTTACTGTGAATAGTTAAGTGAGCAGAAGAGAACTAATCATCAAAAGGCATAAACTTACAAATGACACATTTCTTTAATATTTTAAGCAAGATCACATTTTTATTTGTATCATTCACAGGTATAAAACACCAAAAAAAAATTAAAAGGACCTGAAGCTAAATTTTGGCCACCTGATATAGTCAGTACTAAGTATCACAATCTGTAAATGTTGTTTGTAGTCAGCTAAGAGTCTTTCAGTTCTTACTTGGGGCATTTTCACCCATTTCTCCTTGCAAACCTTCTAATTCTGCAAGATTCTTGGGCCATCTTGCATGCATTACTCTTTTCAGATGTATCCACAAATTTTCATTAATATTTAGGTCAAGGGATTGTGAGGGCCATGGCAAAACTGTCAACTTGCGCCTCTTGAGGTTAAGTAGTTTAAGGTTTGGACTTCAAACCCTGATGTTGTGGGTTCAAATCCCACCAAGAAGACTGTGTGACTCTGAGCAAGTCACTTCACCCGGCCTGTACTGCAGCTGGAAAAAGAAATGTAACCACTGTATTTCAAATGCTGCAAGTCACTTTAGATAAAGGCATTGGCCAAATAAATAATTGTAATTGTAAATACTCCATTTTAGATTTTGAGGTGTGTTTCGGATTATTATCTTGTTGTAGGACCAATCTTTTTTTGACTTTCAACTTTTTTAAAGATGGTGTGATGTTTGCATCCAGAATTTGCAGGTATTTATTTGAACACATTCGTCTCTCTACCAGTGACATGTTCCCTGTACCACTGGCTGCAACACAAGACAAAAATCATGATTGATCCACCTCTATGCTTAATAGCTAGAGAGGAGGTTTTATCTGGAATTTGGCACCCTTTTTTCTCCAAACATACTTTGCACATTGCGGCAAAAAAGTTCTATATTAACTTTGTAAGTCCACAAGACTTATCTCCAAAATCTATCAAGTTTGTTTAGATGTTCATTTGCAACCTTCAGGTGCTGACTTTTGTGGCTAGGATTCAGGAAAGATTTTCTTCTGCTGTCTCTGCCACGAAGGTCATATTTGTTCAGGTGTTGCTGTACAGTAGAACAGTGCACGACCAATCGAGTCTGCTAAATCTTCCTGAAGGTCTTTTGCGGTCAAACGGGGGGTTTATTTGCCATTTAGGCAATCCAACAAGCAGTTCTTTCAGAAAGTTTTCTTGGTCTTCCAGAACTCATTTTGACGTCCAGAGCTCCTGTTAAATGCCATTTCTAAATAACATTACAAACAGAGGAAACAGCTACCTGAGAATTATTTGGTATCTTCTTTTAGCCTTCTCCTGCTTTGTGAGCATCATTTATTTTATTTTTCAAAGTGGCAGGCACTTGCTTAGAGGAGTGCATAGCTGCTAATTATTGGGACCTGATTGTTCACATGTTGAGGAGTCAGAGAATTTATACAGCTTTGCAATTTTCATCACCTGGGGTTTCCTAGAGATAACTGTGAACAACCCATATCCCTAACAAGCCAATTAAGGTCTGAGACCACGGTTACAGTTATCCGAATCCTCAAATATCTTAAAATGTTCAATTATTTGCAAGGTGCTCCTTTCCGTTTTTCACTGTACAATTGTACAAAACAAAAACAATACACTAATCTTGGATAAAATGCTGAAAAGAAATGTGTCATCTTTAACTTGACGCCTTTTGGTGATTTGTTCATCTTCTGCTCACTTAACTATTCACAGTAACACATTTAAGTACTTTTGCATGCCACTGTATATAAAACTAGTGAAATGTTTAGACACACCTGCTTGAATTTGTCTCTAAAGGTTTATTATAGAAATAGTACACTTGATGTCTACTGTCTGTATTAATTTATTTCAAAAACAAAAATGTAAAATTGGAAAAAAAAATGAAACACTACTCTCATATGAAAGACAGTAAGTGTTACCTTTGCTGCAAATTGATTTATTACACTAACCAGAAATAACAGACACACTAACATTATCTGTATAAAGGCAACAGCATGAATCAGTTCTTACTGGCAGAATTACTAGAAATAAACCACTACTGAAGAAGACAAAGAGAAAGATGAGACATGTCTGGCCATGAAACACAGGCAATGGACGTCAAGCTAGTGGAATTCTGTCTTTTGGTCTGAGAAACACAGATTTGAGGCTTTGTGGCTCCACTGTCATATCTTTGGTGAACAGATGATGTCAACATGTGTGGGAAGCTGTAAAGCTAGAGGAGAAGGTGTGATGGTATAGGGATATTTTGCTAATGACACTGTCGATAGTTTATTTAAAAATGAAGGAACTCTTAAACATGGATACCACAGCATTCCAGAGCAAAAAATCATCCAATGTGGCTTATGCTTAATTGGTCTGTCACTTGGTTTTCATATAGACAATGACCAAAACACACTTTCAGCCTGTATAGTAGCAGATATAGAAAGTTGTACAGTACTGCAACAGACAACTTGATTTTCAGAGTCACCAAATCTAAAAACAGATGATGTGTTTGTGAATGATCGGAAAGTAAAGGAAAACCAGCCAAGAAGTGCTCAGAACATGTTGGAACTCCTTTAGGACTGTTAGAAAAACAACCCAAGTGGCTAACTCATAAATCTGGTTGAGAAAATGCCAGAAGTTGTAAAAGTTCTCAAAATGTAATGAGTGATAAGGTTGCAAAAGATTTGCATAACATTTAACACTTAATTGAAAAGAATGGGATCTTAAGGCAAAGATTAGATTTTCATCCTGATGTTTATTATGCTTTTCCTGGTGTTCTGGATATGTAATCCATTATTTACTAACTAGTGTGTCTAAAACTGAAGTTGTTGCAGCATTTTATCATTCAGTGTTGTATGTCCACCTATCTGCTCTGCTTGTTGTTAATTGTCATCATTAGAATACATTGAAGATAGAAAGCCACACTGAAAAACGGCAAAATAATAGGAAAACAATAACTAGCAAAAATATAAACATTTTGAAAGGTCATCAGTTTGTAAAACTCATACTGCTGTGCTTTTCTGAATCCAGAGTAAAAGAAGAAAAAGAGTAGCTAATTAAATAAAATCATTTATTATCACAAATTGTGAATCTGGTTGGAACAAAAACCTGCAGAAACACTAGGGGAACCACTGCTGTAGTGAACTGCATGAAACTAAATTGATTACAAAAGAAACAACCCGATTTGGATTATCTTGTCCGAACTTCCAAATACATACAATTTTTTTTCCAAAAGACCCATACATACCCTAATTTCAATTAGAGAAACCAGGATATTGGACTATTGGAAAAATAGAACATTAGAAGAATTTAGGCAAGAACAGGCCGTTCAGCTCAACAAAGCTATCCATTCCTATCCACTTAATTCTTATAAAAATAAAGTCTACTACACTACTTGGTAGCTTATGCCATGAGTCTATGGTTTCTGTTTAAAGAGCAACTTCCTAAAGTTTGTGTGAAGCATACCTTTAACAAGTTTCCAAATATGTCCCTGTGTTCTTGATGAATTAATTTTGAAGTAACAGTCTTGATCCACCATGCTAATTCTTTCCACAATTATGAACTCTTCAGTCATATTCACTCTTAATCTTCTTTAGCTTAAACCAAAAAGGCTTAGCTCTTTTAATCTTTCCTCATAATTCACTCCCTGTCGCCTTGTCACTCTTTTCTGAACTTTCTGTAGTAATGCTACATACTTTTTATAGCTTGAAAACCAAAACTGTAAACAATACTCCAAGTGAGGTCTAACCAGTGTGTTATAAAGCTTCAACATAACCTCTGTGGACTTGTTCTTTACACATTGTACTATATAACCTAACATTCAGTTTGCCTTCTTAATGGCTTCTGTACACAGTTGACAGTGTTGGGTCTACTATGACTCCTAAATCTTTCTAATAAGGTGTACTTTCTATTTGCAGACCAGAAAGACAGATTAAAATTAAATAAGTTAAATCATGCAAAAATAGTATACAAAAAAAAAATGCACACATAAGACAGATATACAGTGGAAACTCGGTTCACGAACGTCTCGGTACAGGTACAAATCGGTTTACGACCAAAAAGTTTGCCAAACTTTTGCCTCGGTTCACGACCACACACTCGGTATACGAACAAGCCAGTTTCCCTTTCGGTTTGTACATATTCAATCTCTTCCTGTGCAGCAAGCGAGAGAGAGAGAGAGAGAGAGAGAGAGAGACACACACACAGGCGCGCTAGGGAGAGGCACACACACACATACATACATATAGGCGCGCTAGAAAGAGGCGCACACACACAGGCTCACGGTAGAGACAGAGGCGCACACACACACAGGCGTTTCAGGCTCGTGAAAGAGAGACACACGCACACACGAAAGAGACAGCAAGCGAGAGAGGGAGGGCTGGACGCATAAGGTAGAAAAGGTTTGTTTCTGTTTACAGCGATCGGTTCATAGGGTGCATTGTGGCAATGTTACTTTTCTTGGTGGTTTATTAAACTACGGATTTTTCAAATGTTCATTTTTTTTCCTGTGCTTAAAACTCATTAACAAAAAAGTGTCTTTAGTGAGCGGTTCCTAGCGCTATATCGCGAACTATTGCAGTGTCAGTTTTCTCTGTTGTTCAAAGTTTTGTCAGTGTTATTCAATGTTTTTACATTTAGTTTACTATTCCACTGTGCATTTTATGGTATAACTAACTATATGTGTGCTTAAAAACTAAAAAAATATATATTTAACTACAGTTCATACAGTCTGAAATGGATTAATTGTATTAACATACAATCCTATAGTGTAAATTGCTTCGGTTAATGACCAGAGTTTTGGAATGAATTATGGTTGTGAACCGAGATTCCACTGTACAGTGTATACTCTGTAATGTTTGGGACAAAGACACGGTTTTCCTTGATTTACCCCTCTGCTCCACAGTCTAAAATTACAAATCTAACTATTCAGACATAATTAAAGTGCACATTGAAGACGTTAATTTAAAGGTATTTGAATACACTTCAGCCACACCATGTAGAAATTACACCACCTTTTATACATAGTCCTTCCATTTCGAGGCCACATGATGTTTGGGACAATTGGAATCACAGCTGTTTGTGATTACTCAAGTGTGTTTTATTGCTTCCATTAGTGCAGACACTGTAGTTGACGTTGTTTAACATGAAGACAAAGACACCAAGAATAAAACCATTAGAGACCTCAGTAAAACCTTATGATTACATAAACTGTCAGGAATATGATTACGAAGAAAGAACACACTAGTGAGCTCAGTAATCACAATGGGACTAGAAGATCAAGGAAGGCCTCCACTGAGGATGACAGAAGAATGCTCACTATGGTTAAGAAAAATCCCCAAACGCCTGTCCAGCAGAACAGAAATAGTCTTTAGGAGGCACATGTGTATGTATCAGAGACTACAATCTGCAAAAGTCGTAATGAACAGCAATACAGAGGCCACAACTAGTTGATGCAAACCACTAGTCAGTCACAAAAACAGGATGGCCAGATTACATTTAGCGAAAAAGTACTTCAAAGAGACAGTATAATTCTGGAAAAGGTCTTTTGGAGAGAAGACACAAAGATGAGCCGGTATCAGAATGACGGCAAGAGCAAAGTGTTGAGATGAAAAGGACCTGCTCAAGTTCCAACAGATACCAGTTCATCTGTTGAAAGTAGTTAGGGATGGTATGGCTTGGGCACGTATGCCTGCCAAAGGTACTGGCATGCTTCATTTATGATGCAACTGCTGATGTAAATTGCAAAATGACTTCTGAGGTGTACAGAAATATATTATGTGTCAAGTTCCAGCAAATAACTCCAAACTCCTTGGATGGCACTTAATCCTTCAACAAAGCAATGATCACAGACATACTGCTAAGGCAACACAGGAGTTTTACATATCTGAAAAATGAAAAATTCCTGAATAGCTAAGCCGCTAATGAGAAATAAGATTTCTGGAGTGAGTTGGATGAAGTGATAGCCGGTGCACCCAAGGGACGGAGAGTAGTGATTAGAGCGGATTTCAGTGGAAGTGTTGGTGAAGGGAACAGAGGGAATGTGTTGGTATGGTGTCAAGGAGAGGAATGAAGAAGGTCAGATGATAGTGGATTTTGTGAAAAGGATGGACATGGCTGTTGTGAATACATATTTTAAGAAGAGAGAGGAGCATAAGGTGATGAACAAGAGTGGAGGAAGATGCTCACAGGTAGATCATATCCTATGCAGAAGGGTCAATCTGAAGGAGACTGTAGGCTGCAAAGTGGTGGTGGGGAAAGAGCAGTTAGGCAGCATAGGATGATAGTCTGTAGGATGATGTTGCAGATCAAGAAGAGGAAGAGAGTGAAGGCAAAGCCAAGGATCAAATGGTGGAAGATGAAAAAGGAAGACTGCAAGGTTGAGTTCAGGGAGGAGGTAAGGCAGGCACTGGATGGAAGTGAAGAGTTACAAGACAGCTGGGCAACTACAGCAGAAGTAGTAAGGGTGACAGCAAGAAGGGTGTTTGGCATGACATCTGGACAGAGGAAGGAGAAAAAGGAAACCTGGTGGTGGAATGGGGAAGTACAGGAGAATACACAGAGGAAGAGGTTAGTGAATAAGAAGTGGGATAGTCAGAGAGATGCAGAAAGTAGACAATAGTACAAGGAGATAAGATGTAAGGTGAAGAGAGAGGTGGTGAAGGCATATGATGAGTTCTATGAGAGGATGGACGCTAAGGAGGTAGAAAAGGACCTGTACCGACTGGCTAGACAGAGGGACAGAGCTGGAAAAGAAGTGCAGAAGGTTAGGGTGATAAAGGATAAAGATGAAAACATACTCACAAGCGAGGAAAGGGTGTTGAGCAGATGGAAAGCATACTTTGAGAAGCTGATAAATGAAGCGAGAGAGAGAGAGAGAAGGTTGGATGATGAGGTGATAGTGAATCAAGAAGTGAAATGGATTAGCAAATAGGAATTAAATACAGCTATGAAGAGGATGAAGAATGGAAAAGCCGTCAGTCCAGATGACATACCTTGGGAAGCTTGGAAGTGTTTAGGAGAGATGGCAGTAAATTTTTTAACCAGATTATTTAATGGAACCTTGGAAAGTGAGAGGATGCCTGAAGAGTGGAAAATAACTGTACTGGTACCATTTGTTTAAAAATAATGGGAATGTGGAGAGGTGTAATAACTACAGGGGGATACAATTGATGAGCCACAGTATGAAGTTATGGAAAAGAGTACTGGAAGCTAGGTTCAGAAGGGAGGTGATGATTAGCAAGCAGCAGTACGGTTTCCTGCCAGGAAAGAGCACCACAGATGTGATGTTTTCTCTAAGGGTATTGATAGAGGAAATATAGAGAAAGCCAGAAGGAGTTGCATTGTGTCTTTGTGGACCTGGAGAAAGCATATGACAGGGTTCATCAAGATAAGTTGTGGTATTGTATGAGGAAGTTGGGAGTGGCAGACAAATATGTAAGAGGACAGACTATGTATGAGGGAAGTGTAACAGTGAAGAGGTCTAATGTAGGAGTGACAGATGCATTGGAGGTGGAGGTGGGATTAAATCAGGGATCAGCTCTTAGCCCTTTCTTATTTGGAATGATGATGGATAGGTTGACAGACAAGATTAGACAGGAGTCCTCGTGGACTATAATGTTTGCTGATTAATTTGTGATCTGTAGCGAGAGTAGGGAGAAAGATAAAGAGAGCCAGGAGAGGTTGAGATATGCTCTATAGAGGAGAGGAATGAAGGTCAGTAGGAACAAGACAGAATACATGTGTGTAAATGAGAGGGAGGTCAGTGGAATGTGAGGATGCAGGGAGTAGAGTTGACGAAAGTGGATGAGTTTAAATACTTGGGATCAACAATACAGAGTAATGGGAATTGTGGAAGAGAGGTGAAAAAGAGAGTGCAGGCAGGGTGGAATGGGTGGAGAAGAGTGTCAGGAGTAATTTGTGACTGACAGAAATCACCAAGAGTGAAAGGGAAGGCCTACAGGACAGTAGTGAGACCAGCTATGTTATATGGGTTGGAGATGGTGGCATTGACCAAAAAACAGGAGACAGAGCTAGAGGTGAAAGAGTTAAAGATGCTAAGATTTGCATAGGGTCTGAAGAAGATGGATAGGATTAGGAACGAGTACATTAGAGTGTCTGTTCAGGCTGGACAGTTTGGAGACAAAGTCATAGGCAAGATTGCGTTGGTTTGAACATATGCAGAGGAGAGATGCTGGGTATATTGGGAAAGGGATGCTAAGGATAGAGCTGCCAGGTAACAGGAAAAGAGGAAAGCCTAAAAGAAGGTTTATGGATGTGGTGAGAGAAGACATGAAGGTGATGGATATAACTGAGCAAGATGAAGACAACAGGAAGATATGGAAAAAGATGATGCATTGTAGAAACCCCTAACGGGAGCAACCAAAAAAAATTAGAAGTATTTAGTAATAAATTTCATAAAGCAGCTGCATTTTTGAATACACCTTTACAAACCTACCACAGGCTGAATCCTGAATACTCACTTTTGTTTTCTGAAAACGCAACACTGGTACTCTTATTCCGGTACAGCCCAACCCTGCTTATGAGACGGCCAAATTAAAAAAGTGGGTTTTGGTGTATAACAGCAGAAGGCAGTCTCACTACTTCTTTTATGTTTGACTAATATGCAGATCGCTATTAGTAGAAGATCTAAGATTACAACTTGGAATGTAGGAGGATAGGCAATCCAAAATATAGGGAGGAGCAAGATTATTTAAAGCTTTATATTCCATCCGTTGTATTTTAAAGTCAATTCTAAAAGACGCAGGTAACCATTGTAACTGTTATGTTCTGATTCACAAAGCACAAATTGAGAACTGCCTATAGAGCGCACAAGCTCACTTCAAGCCAAATGTACAACAAATACCATGAGTGCCTTGGGCAGATAAAGTGCTTGCAAAGCTCACTAAAGGGGTTTTTTACAGACATAGCATTGAGGAAGTGGACTATGTACGTTGATCACAGCATTACTTCTTTTGATCTGTTCTTACCTCTACAGTGCATAAAATGTTGATTTCATTCTATATGACATGTAAATATCCAGCCTGTAAACTTAAATGCTGTATGTAATTAAAGTTAAAGGAAACCAAAAATCTGTGTATATTGCTTTGATCTAAACCCTCCAAAATTTCTGTAACAGTACAAGATTACAAATCAAAGCATTATATTCAAATTTAACTGATGCTACCACTTTTGCAGGATCTGCTAGATTGCAAAATTATTTTTATATCTAAAATTCCTGTTATTCCTACTAATTACCTGTTTGAATTCCAAAGATTTAGTTTCCTCTAAAATTGTTTTGCAAAGACTATCAACAAAAGACAAGTCACTACAAGAAAGAAGAATCTGGATCATGTCCTGGATGTTTTAATAATCTACAATTGTATTTATCATCTTCAAGAGTGGACAACATAATGGCACAGTGATGGTGTTATTTCCCCACAGTAAGGAGGCCAGGGTTCATGTTTTGGCTCCTCTTTGCAAGTAGTCTGCATGTTCTCACCATGTCAGCGTTAGTTTACTCCAGGTACTCTAGCTTCCTCCCACAGTCCAAAGATATGCAGATTAGATGGACTGGTGACCGTGGTAAATTGGTTGTGGTGTATGCATGTGTGTTTAGCCTGCGAAGGGCTGATGTCCAGGGACTGTTCTTGCCTTGCATCCTAGGCTCCAGCTACCCCATAACTGTGCTCAAGATGAAGCAGGCTTAGAATATGGTATGATATATTCAAGAGTAAGAGGTTCCATTGAACTAATAAAATCTGCACCTGGGTGGAAGGGGGGAAAAAAGATAGTGTACAGAATAGTACTCAGTTACTTACATAGCATTTCTGAAATATCCAATTAACTCTCGGCACTATAACCAAAGCTCATTGGCTTAGGAAATGTCCCGAGTGAAGTACAGTAGCACAGCTAGAACTTGCCTGCTCTGGTACTCTGCCTGATTGCAAGGCATAACAGATGTAAAAGGAGGCTGTATGAATTGAACTACAACAGCAGAAGATAATCCCGACAGTGTGGTAAAAGTATGGGATTTGGGGCATTCTTTTCAAGTCTACATAATAAAGAGCATAAAGTGGAATAATTAGGTCACCTTAGGACCCTACCAGAACAAATTACATGCAAAACAGCAACACATTAAACAAGGAACTTATAAAGGTTAGCATTTTTTTTTTTATTCAGTTTTATTTTCTCTGTCACGTTCACGCTCGCCCTAATATGACACTGCTGTTTTAAAAAAAAAAAAAATACCCTATAAAAGAGGTGAACTCGGATAAAGACAAAAAACGCTAACCTTTACAAGTACCATACCTTGTCCGGCTGTTACACAATCAAATCAAATTTATGTTTTTATTGTATAATAGCAACAATAAGAGCAGCTCACTACTCGAAACGCTTATTTTGAGACGTGGGGATTCTCGAACCAGCGACCCTTTCAATAGAAGTCAGCAGCTCTTACCACTGTACTACCAAAGAAGTCGCTACAATGACCCACACTAACCAGATATCTTTTTCTTCGGTTATACTCTTGAATAAAAGCACACTTGTTCCATTATATTTATACCATTTGTGAAAGTGCTGATTTAATATTTGGACTTCAGACTTCACACATTATATATACACTTCATGTCTACATTTTGCAGTTAGTCCTAAAACATGGAAAAAGTTTGTCTTTTAGGTATTTGTTCAACATTTCTTGGATTTCCTGTCATCCTACACTTACATAGATGTTTGTAGACACAGAACACACATGAAATGCATGTGTTCCAAATAACGATATATATTTTTTTAGCCTATACAGCTCTAGGTACTACCTCACTCCCTGATAAACGAGGCTTGAACTGGGAGAGGTTTTTGCACTTTTTGCAGCGGTGGTAGGATGGGGTAGTAGGCTGCTTGGGCTTATCGACATATTTACAAGACAAAAGACGCTGACGGAGAGGTGCAAGCAGATTTAAGGTGGGCCGGATTTACAAGTTTTTTCATAAGCTTTAGTAATACTAGTGTTAACATAAGCTGTATTCAATTCACAGAAATTACTAGAGACTGTGAAATTTAGAGACGCATTTGCATCAATTGAACTGTAAATCTACTTAAAATTAAACTTTTTTTTTTAACTACAGATTTAAAAACTTAAAATAAACACGCCTATCCTTTCTCTGATTATCACTTCAAATCCATTCCTCAAGTGAAAAAGTTAAAATGTTTAGAAAGTGGGAGACCACATGAATGCAGATGAAATCTCACTGAGGTTGTTCTATAAGTTCATCATTTTTCCCCTTTTTTCATTATTTACCCTCTGAACTTACTAATGTTCATTAAAATATAACAAGTCTTGCCTTCTGCTTCACTATGATGCCAAATGGATTGAGAAAGACTCCTGAACAGCTCTCCAGCTTGATGAAGAAATCCTCTTGGCATGAAGGATGGCTAGGCCATAGGGGCTAATGGATTCAACATGAAGATACTATTTGACAATATTAAGTCCACTGTTTGTAGTCACAAAGACCTCCCTTGTACAGAGCCGTCAGGCTTAACTTGGCACTACCCAGCATGACTTAAAAGAACTTAAAGACCATAAGACGATCTCTGTGGAGTGTTGTTAAACTAAGGATATCAAAGATGGGTCCTCCAGTCACAGTCACATATGCTTTAGAAATATGGCACAAGGTAGAGAGGCATCCTTGCTTTTGTCTAATCTGGCACACACACTACCCTGTGAACTGGAGGTGGTCCCATTACATTCCAGCCCTTCAAAAAAATCTAGTCACTTAATAATTTGTTGCTTATTCTGTACCCAAGTCAAAAACCAATGTCAAAACTGTATGCATTGCTTTGTAAGGCAGCATATCATCCATTAACAATGAAGTCAGTGTGGCTTCGAGATTTTTTGTCCAACTAATTCTATTTCATGGAATTTAGGTTTAAAAAATTTCTCATTGGAAGCAAGGAATCCTAATTTTTAACAAACAAAATTTAAAATTCTCACCAATTATGTCACTATTAGCAATATGCCTGAGGATTGTCTTGTGCTCCTATTTGCTCCTTAAACTACCCAGGTACATTTATGCATATATACTTCTGTGTCTTGTTTTTGGTCTATTGTATCCGATTTTCTTTACTCCATTTACTCTATTAACATCCCCTTGTTTCCCAACATTTTACTTCTAGACTTTTTCTCACTTAATTTATCTGTTAACCAGCAGTTTCTATCTGCATTTGGGACAGCTGCTGCTAAAGTTGTCCTTGCCTCCTGTTGGAAATTTCTTGATTCCTTTCCTATTCCTATTCATGGTGGCTCTAAAATCGGTACTGACCCCTACTCTCTTTTCTGTTTCTTTTTCCGGTTTCTTTGTGGTGGTGGCCTGCGCCACCTCCACCTACTAAAAGCTTCATGATGCTCCAACAATGATGGGCCGGATTAAAAGGAAGACGTCTACGTGACCATCATCATCATCAAGCCCTTCCGTGAGAATCCTAAATCCAAAGAGGACTGTTTCATTTATGTTAGGTAGAATGCCCAGAGGGGACTGGGCGGTATCATGGTCTGGAATCCCTACAGATTTTATTTTTTCTCCAGCCGTCTGGAGTTTTTTTTGTTTTTTCTGTCCCCCCTGGCCATTGAACCTTACTCTTATTCGATGTTAATGTTGATTTATTTTTTATAATTATGTCTTTCATTTTTCTATTCTTTAATATGTAAAGCACTTTGAGCTACTGTTTGTATGAAAATGTGTTATATAAATAAATGTTGTTGTTGTTGTTGTTTCCTCCATGTATTATGAGATGGTTAGTGGGCACCAAGGATTGTTTTTTATTTTATATTTTAATTCATGTCAAATAACTTCTGCTTTTCTTTAAAGTGCTGAATTTCAATTTTCGATTAAAAAAATTAGACATTTCTATGGAACAACAATTTTATGGAACTGACTAACTATTTCAGGGAATGATTGGATAAAGACATCTCAATTAAAACTCCAGAAATGGAATAGAATTAAGCAATTCATAAAATGCATTCCTGTCACATTCTAGTTGTGTGAAACATGCTATAGTTTGGCTACCAATTTGTGCATCATTTACATATAGCTCATCTAAAATGCAACCAGGGAAAGATTCAACCTGTGAGCAATTTCCTCAAGTCCTCACCATCATATGTTCTGGGTATGTCCTATGCGTAAAACATTGTGAGTAAAAATATTTGTACATCATTCAGATATCCCTGAACTTGATATAACTCCTTATACCTTAATAGCAATACTTTGAATACCACAGAGCAGGGGTGGCCAACTCTGATCATGGAGAGCTAAAGTGGCTACAGATTTTCATTCTATTTTCTTAATTAGTGACTACTGTAGTTTTTGCTACTAATTAATTCAATTGAATCTATTTGCTATTAAGACACAAACCCTTTAAATCAGGGCTGAGCAACATTAGTCCTGGAGGGCTGCAGTGGCTTCAGGTTTTTGTTCCAACCCAATTGTATTATAAATAATTCGGAGCTGATCAAGCACTTATTGCTCAAGTGATATTTTTCTGGATCATTGTAGTTGTCTAACTTGCATCAATGGAGAGACCCCAAAAGAGAACCAAAAAAAATATATATATATCACAAAATGCACTAAGCCAAGGGTTCTTAGCCTGAGGACCGTATACTCCTATGCAGACCATAGATGGGTTTCAGGGATCCATGAGGGTCAGATAAAGATTAACATTTATATTCACTATACAACCCGGTACTTTGGATCAGGTGAGCATAAAGTTGAAACATGGACTTGTAATCTTTTCATAGTCGACACAGACTGTATCAGTGATGAAGACCATGCCAAAGATCACCTCATTGACCGGAGGACAAAGGAAATGTTCCGAAATGCATTCAACTCGAAGATTCTTGGAGAATTCAGGTGTGCATTGACAAAATCCTGATCTTGTCTGGTAAAGCAAGCTATGAGTGCTCCGATTCCCTTAGCTACAACATACCTTTGTGAATCAGGGTTTTCAGCACTTGTTTCTATCAAAACAAAAATTCGAAATAGATTGGATGTCAAAGATGATATATATGCGTGTCATCTTGTCGAAGACCACTCCACAGTTTCATATTCTTATTCAAGGCAAACAAGAACAACCTTCTCATTGAAATAAAGTACACAACGAGAGAGTAGACGTAGTAGTAGTAAAAACGTAGCAGATCTGTTTTAATTTGCACAAGAGGATTGTATTTCATAATTATAATGAGTGGCCATTACTTTTTGCATAAAAAATGAATTATTTTTTTAGATTGTTTACTTTAAAGTTTAATAATACTTTATGTATGTCATATATGTATGACACAATCAATTCTTGATAAATAAAGTACATTATATTAATTACATGTAAAGTTGTGTTTATGAGAATATTTCTGGGGAAGGGGGCCCATAGCTGTCATCAGATTCTTAAAGGTGTCCACAACGCAAAAAAGGTTAAGAATCACTGCACTAAACCCTCAACATGTTTTCAGAGGTCTAACAATACTCATACTGCAACAAACACTGTCTTCTTGACATGTTCTGTTGAATTCTGGCTTTACCCACAGTCTGCAATTGAGTCATCAGACTCCACTCCAGGGCAAAAGAGGTATTTGATCCAAACAATAATCGGTGTAATCATGCTGTTCCTTATTGGTTTTGATTTATGCCAGACAATCCGCAGAATTTTTTTTTCTTTGCCCTATCCTTCTTACTGGTGATCAGGCTAACAATTATGTGAGTGTTCCTTGTCACTCTGGGTGATTGCAACATTTATATTTTTAACAAGAAATTGTGTTATTTAATTAATGGCTTCTTTTTTATCCTGCTTCTTATGTAATTAAGAACATTGAGATTCAAATATTTGATATTAGTATGTATCCTATGTTATTAATGTTACCTTTGCTTTTATTCCTGTTGCATTCCTTTTAATACAGTGCACCCACAAAGTATTCACAGCGCTTCACTTTTTCCACATTTTGTTATGTTACAGCCTTATTCCAAAATGGATTAAATTCATTTTTTTCCTCAGAATTCTACACACAACACCCCATAATGACAACGTGAAAAAAAGTTTGAGGTTTTTGCAAATTTATTAAAAATAAAAAAACTGAGAAATCACATGTAAATAAGTATTCACTGCCTTTGCTCAATACTTTGTTGATGCACCATTGGCAGCACATACAGCCTCAAGTCTTTTTGAATATGATGCCACAAGCTTGGCACACCTATCCTTGGCCAGTTTCTCCAATTCCTCTTTGCAGCACCTCTCAAGCTCCATCAGGTTGGATGGGAAGCGTCGGTGCACAGCCATTTTAAGATCTCTCCAGAGATGTTCAATCAGATTCAAGTTTGGGCTCTGGCTAGGCCACTCAAGGACATTCACAGAGTTGTGCTGAAGCTACTCCTTTGATATCTTGGCTGTGTGCTTAGGGTCGTTGTCCTGCTGAAAGATGAACCATCACCCCAGTCTGAGGTCAAGAGCACTCTGGAGCAGGTTTTAATCCAGGATATCTCTGTACATTGCTGCAGTCATCTTTCCTGACCAGTCTCCCAGTTCCTGTCGCTGAAAAACATCCCCACAGCATGATGCTGCCACCACCATGCTTCACTGCATGGATGGTATTGGCCTGGTGATAAGCAGTGCCTGGTTTCCTCCAAACGTGACGCCTGGCACTAATACCAAAGAGTTCAATCTTTGTCTCATCAGACCAGAGAATTTTGTTTCACATGATCTGAGAGTCCTTCAGGTGCCTTTTGACAAACTCCAGGTGGTCTGCCATGTTCCTTTTACTAAGGAGTGGCTTCCATCTGGCCACTCTACCATACAGGTCTGATTGGTGGATTGTTGCAGAGATGGTTGTCCTTCTGGAAGGTTCTCCTCTCACCACAGAGAACCTCTGGAGCTCTGACAGAGTGACCATCGGGTTCTTGGTCACCTTCTTGACTAAGGCCCTTCTCCCCCGATCGCTCAGTTTAGATGGCCGGCCAGCTCTAGGAAGAGTCCTGGTGGTTTTGAACTTCTTCCACTTACGGATGATGGAGGCCACTGTGCTCATTGGGACCTTAAAGCAGCAGAAATTTTTTGTAACCTTCCCCAGATTTGTGCCTCAACACAATCCTGTCTCGGAGGTCTACAGGCAATTCCTTTGACTTCATGCTTGGTTTGTGCTCTGACATGAACTGTCAACTGTGGGACCTTATATAGACAGATGTGTGCCTTTTCAAATCATGTCCAATCAACTGAATTTACCACAGTATCTCAAGGATGATCAGGGGAAACAGGATGCACCCGAGCTCAATTTGGAGCTTCATGGCAAAGGCTGTGAATACTTAATACATAATGTACATGTGCCTTCTCAATTTTTTTTTATTTTTAAATAATTTGCAAAAATCTCAAGTAAACTTGCTTCACATTATCATTATGGGGTGTTGTGTGTAGAATTCGAAGGAAAAAAATGAATTTAATCCATTTTGGAATAAAGCTGTAACATAACAAAATGTGGAAAAAGTGATGTGCTGTGAATACTTTCCGGATGCACTGTATGTGTAAAACACTTTCAGTATAGGAAAAGTGCAATATAAATAAAATGCATTATTTCTTAGGATTGGGATTCAAATTTGGTCTCATCCAAAATACGTTGCGAGAGATGGACGTCTGAAGTGGAGCTCCGCAAGCAGCGGTGTTATTTTTCATATTATTTGTTTATCATCCTGAGATATCCTTTATCTATTCAACCCAAGGAGACTGCTACAGTATATGTAAGCATATATAAACATGGCCAACAAGAAAGGGGGTCCGAAAGAATCGAAAACTAAAGCTGTACCCAAGCATAGATCAGCAAGCCCTAGTTCAAGATACGGCCTCTCAGAGACAGACCTGGATCAGATGGGTGAAAGTACCGACTCCTCGGGAACACGGTCCACTACATCGTCGCCGGCTGAGAGTGAAAAGGGGAGCGAAAGTACGATCGTGAGTGCAGATCTCGATAACTTGCCAATCGAAAAACACCTGAAACTGGAAAAGGCCTTGCAGTCCGCGGCCTGAATTACTCCATGCGAGCCGGGAATAGCGGGGACACCGGCTACAGTAGAGCCTGCCGCTTCACCTACAGTACAAGAAAGCACAATTGAAATGTCTAAACTGCAGATGATGTTTGCTGAGCTCATGCAAGATATAAAGAAAAGCGAGAAGGCAAATGAGAAAGCAAGGGCAAAGGCACATGAGAAACTGAGACAGGAATTGAAACAGGAGTTGCAACAAGCAAACCAAATGCAGCGGCTGATGCTGCAACAGGCAAATGAAAAGCTGCTGGGTAAAATTGAAGAACACACTCAGGAAAACTCGGCTAAACTGAGCATGCTTACTGATCAATTAGAGGATCTCAAGGAGACATTCATGACTCGGATTGAAATAGCCGAAAATTTAGCTGCAAGTGCCGAAGAAAAAGCAGTAAATGTCAGCTCCGAATGCAAAAAAGCAGAAGGCATAATGTCAGAATTGAAGGTCTGTCTGAGAATCGAGAAAGTCCAAACCCTGTGAAATTCACAGCTGAACTCTTCTCTAAAATAATCGGGGAGGACATTAAAGCAGAATCTGAGATAGCAGTGGCTTACCGCGTACGCGGACCAAATACCGTGTAATGGAAGGTAATTTTCTCTATGACGGGAGGAGGGAATAAAGAGTGCAGATGGGTGTTGGTCGCTCCAGTGCAAAGCCAGCTACAAGAAGGAATGTACTGGGAAGATGGCCAAAGGGTTATGCTGACTTGTTTTTCACTTCAAGGGTCTTTTACTCTTATTATTGTGTGTCTTCTGGTACTAGGCGTCTCAGTCAGGACCAAGTAAGGGAAAAACAACACCGCGTCCCGTGGAAGGGTGTGTACTGAAACTGATCACTTCTGTATACACTGCTTGCACATAAGCCGCTTTGGGCAAGGACACTCAATTAGTATATAAGGGAAGGTTTCGCCCTCAGTTTCTTTGGAAGCTAAACCGTGGGGAACGTGCACACCGCCCGGTATTTGATCCTCTGACGAGACTGACAAGTGGGCTTCCTCAGTCTACTGGTCTAGGATGATGGCTCTGGGTCTTTTTATATTACTGTAAGCCTAATCTTGTTTCTGTATGTCTATTTTTACTGCATTATATGTATTTGAATGTTGCTTTAATTGAATAAGTATTTGAATGTTGCTATAATTGAATAAGTAAATTTTACTAAAATATCGGACCTTCTCTCTCTGATTCTTGCCTACTTACTCTTTAATCCCTTGAACCATTTGCCCAATTAAAACATACCGTTAGACCCAGATCTTTCATTATTCGTTTTGAAAGATTATCATTTAAGCTAGAGGTGATGGCAATCCTCAGAAACAAGCAAGAGATTATACCACATTCGTATCTTCCCTGACTTCTCTCCAGCAACAGCTACTAAACGCGCAACCTTCTACAACATTAAATAGCGGTTACGGCAAGCCAACGTCAAATACAGCCTCTTGTATCCAGTCAAACTGAAAGTGGAATTGCAAGGTCAATTCTATGTCTTCGCTAGCAAGGAAGAAGCAGAAAAGGAATTAAGAAAGCTGCTCCCGGGACTATTCTGATACATAATAGTGAGTAATGGCCGTTAATGATATAGCAAGGACTAATAATGTACTGTCTGATCTATTTGTTTAAAACACGGGTTTTTATCATCTTATATTCTCACTATTACTTAATATTACTAGGGCGCTGTTTATGTTTTATTGTGCTTAATTACTTTTTCTTTTTTCTCTTTTTTTTTAGCTAATTATTTTATCTCTACCCTAAACAAGACTGTCAAACATCAAAACCTTGGTTTATTGTTATTGCTATTATTGCATTAAGACTTATTATGCTTATTCTGGACAAATTTCTAACACTATCCCCCGGGTTTATTGTCTGGGTGTATTATCTTAATGCACTAAGATTGCTGAAGACTATATATATTTTAAGTGCACAATTTTTTTTTTTTTTTTTTAAAGACTATATTGATAATAGATATCTCTATTTTATAACCCTAAAACGCCGCTGCGTGGGAGCTTGTTTTGCTTTGGACGTGCTCCGTCTCTGGGTATGTCAAAGGACCGGGACTGTGTGAAGTGGGTTCTAGACTCATTGGGGAGGCAAAAAGGGAGGGTGGGGGGTTAAGGGGGGGAGAGAAAGAGAGCAGGCTTGATCTATACCTAATCTATTCTCTTAATCTTTACAATTATAACTACAAATGTAATGATAAGCTGCATGACAACAACTCTAGGAGAAATAGGAAATTAAGGACGAAGCTGTCTCACTGTTAAGACTATAAAATGACATCAAAAACTCAGAATCAATGTCTCCATGATGGGACAGTTAACTTCGTGAGCTGGAATGTTAAAGGCTTGAATCACGAATTAAAGAGAAAGAAAGTACTCTCTCACCTAACAGGTCTAAACGCTAAAATAGTATTTTTGCAGGAGACCCACTTACTAAGCAAGGATCACTTCAGGCTGCAAAAAGACTGGACTGGCCAAATGTTCCATTCTAGTTGCAGTCCCATTTGTAGCATCAGATGTAGTATTGGATGCTGAAAGGAGATATGTAATGGCCATGGGAGACTTATCTAACTGTAAAATGATCTTGATAAATGTTTATGCACCTAATGTTGATGATAAGGAATTTATACAAAATTTATTTGCATCCATTCCCAATCTGAACACTCATAAAGTTATAATGGCTGGGGACTTTAATTGTGTTCTAAATCCACTTTTAGATAGGACTTCTTCCACAGGGGGAAACGGCATCTAACACCGCAAAGATAATTACAAAGTTTATAACTGATCACAACTTATCAGACTCCTGGAGGTTTTTAAACCCAAATTCAAGAACATATTCTTTCTACTCACCAGTACATCATTGCTACTCAAGGATTGATTACTTCTTTATAGACAATAACTTCTTGCCTATGATTAAATCTTGCAAATACGATGCTATTGTTATTTCTGACCATGCACCTATGATCTTGGAGCTAAAATTACTAAGCCCCATACACTCACCCCGAGATGGCGTCTCAACCCGCTTCTATTAGCAGACGAGAATTGTATGAATTTATATCCAAACAAATCAAATTCTTTCTAGAGACAAATACATCCTCCGAGATCTCTGCAGGAATACTCTGGGAAACTCTTAAGGCCTTCTTAAGAGGACAGATTATCTCATATCTTTCCCACAGAAATAAATCGAAGCCAAGAAAGTAGCAGAGATAAAAAGCGAAATTACTAGAATAGATGAAGAACATGCCAGACTACCAAGCGAGACTCTACATAGGAAAAGGCAGGCTCTACATTCAGAACTAAACCTCTTGACAACTAAAGAAACTGAAGAACTAATTTATAAATCCAGACATCATTACTATGAACATGGAGAGAAAGCTAATAAGCTTTTAGCTCAACAAATTCACAAGCAAAAAGTGCGCAACGCAATCTCAGTAATCACCAACGCGAACGGAGATAAAATTCGACCACCCACAAAAATATAATGCACACTTTCAGAGACTACTATAAATCCTTATATACTACTGAGTTTAAAGAAGACAATACACAATCTAATGCATTTCTGGATACATTACAGATACCACAAATAGACACTTTTAGTGCGGAGGAACTTGATAAACCTCTGGCATTATCAGAATTACTAGATGCTATAAAGTCACTCCAAGGAGGGAAAGCAGCAGGCCCTGATGGCTACCCTGCAGAATTTTACAAGAAATTCTCCGCTCAGCTAGCTCCTCTCCTATTATCAACATTTACAGAAGCCAGAGATAACCAATCTCTTCCACAAACCTTTTGCCAAGCACTAATCACCGTTTTTCCAAAACAAAGACTTATTACAATGTGCATCATTAAGACCAATTTCACTTCTGAATAACCACATTAAAATACTCTGTAAAATCATAGGTAAAAGGATGGAGAAAATGTTCCCCTCGGTAATATCACAAGACCAAACTGGATTTATTAGGGGCCGACACTTATCTTCAAATCTTCTACGCCTGTTTAATGTAATATACTCACCAACTAAATCAAACACCCCAGAAATATTATTATCATTGGATGCAGAAAAAGCATTCGACATGATTGAATGGAAATACCTTTTACTACATTGGAGAAGTTTGGGATTGGCCCGAACATTTGTGCATAGATTAAATTACTGTATACTAACCCAGAAGCTTCAGTTTGCATCAACAACATTTGCTCAGACTACTTTAAACTAGAATGTGGTACTAGACAAGGATGCCCCTTGTCACCGCTGCTGTTTGCAATTGCCATTGAATCACTAGCAATACATTGTCAAAATACTGATCAAATAAAGGGGATTAGCAGAGGAGGACTGGAACAGAATATTTCATTACATGCAGATGATAGGGTACTGTAATATCGGACCCAGAAAATTCTGTGCCTGCAGTCTTAACAGCACTCACAGAATTTCAAAAGATTTCTGGTCTCAGAATTAATCTGAATAAAAGTGTACTCTTTCCAGTGAATTCTCAAGCATATCATTGTCAAAATACTGATCAAATAAAGGGGATTAGCAGAGGAGGACTGGAACAGAATATTTCATTACATGCAGATGATAGGGTACTGTAATATCGGACCCAGAAAATTCTGTGCCTGCAGTCTTAACAGCACTCACAGAATTTCAAAAGATTTCTGGTCTCAGAATTAATCTGAATAAAAGTGTACTCTTTCCAGTGAATTCTCATGCATATATTAGATTAGATACCCTACCTTTTATCATTGCAGCCTAGGGGTAAACATAACAAGTAAACATAAAGCTCTTTATCAACAAAATTTTGCCGTCGGCATGGAAAAAAGCAAGACTTACATAGATGGTCAACTCTTCATCTCACACTAGCTGGAAGAATTAACACTGTTAAGAATATTATTCTTCCTAAGCTCCTTTTTTAATTTCAAAACATTCCAACATAGATTAATAAATCATTCTTTAAGCAATTAGATTCAACAATAACCTCATTTATTTGGAATTCAAAACATCCATGAATCCAAAGAGCAACCCTATAAAGACAAAAGGCAGAAGGTGGCATGGCTCTACCTAACTTCCAGTTTTATTACTGGGCAGCAAATATACAGGCGATAAGAACCTGGAAACAAACAGAAGAACAGGCTTGGTCCGCAATAGAAGTAAAATCCTGCAGTACTTCTTTGTATTTCTTGCTCTGTGCTCCAATAAACATACGTTATCAGCAATATACTAATAACCTAATTGTGCTCCACTCACTTAGAATCTGGAACCAATGTAGAAAGCATTTTAAGACGGAGAAGCTTCTATCTGTTGCACCTCTGCAAGAGAACCACCTCTTTCAGCCTTTGCAAACATATGCAGTTTTTATTATCTGGAAAAAATTTGGAATTAACTTGCTTAGAGATCTTTATATAGACGTATTTGCATCCTATGAACAATTACATTCCAAATTTAACATTCCAACTACACATTTCTTTCACCATCTTCAAATTAGGAACTTTGTTAAACAGAAACTTCCAGATTTTCCTCATCTTGCACCCACATCCATGCGGGAAAAAATATTGCTCAATCTCAAGGACTTAGACGCCATCTCTATAATATATAAAATCATTTTACAATCCCTCCCTTTCAAAGATCCAAGAGGACACTGGGAAAAAGATCTCTCAATTAATATATCAGAAAAGGAGTGGAAAGTAGCAATGCAGAGAATTCACTCAAGCTCCATATGTGCAAAGCATACAATTATATAACTCAAAATTATAAATCGAGCACATCTGTCTCGACTAAAACTCTCCAAAATGTTTCCAGGGCATGATCCAACCTGTGAACGCTGCAACCAAGCCCCAGCCTCACTGGGTCACATGTTCTGGGCCTGCACCAAATTAACATCATTCTGGACAAAAATTTTTACTTACCTTTCAGACAGCCTTAGTCTCACGATCCCTCCTAACCCATTAACAGCTGTTTTTGGGGTTCTTCCAAATGGGTTTAAGGTGGAGAAAGACAAACAAATTGTGATTGTATTCACTACACTTTTGGCACGCAGACTTATTCTAATAAACTGGAAGAACCCAAACTCTCCTCTTTTAAGTCAATGGGAAACTGATGTGTTATACTATTTGAAATTGGAAATAAATCAAATACTCAGAGGACCCGCACAGACTTTATTCAAAATATGGCAGGATCTAATCAGTAATATTTTAAAATAAGCTCATAAAGCACAGAGAATTTATTAATTTAGGTATGTTTAAAGTTCTTAAATTTCACACCATTTGGCTTACTCTCTCTCTCAGGGGTGGGGATCGATTTGTTCTTAACTTAATTTTTCTTTTTGTAAAAATTTGATTGATTTGTATGGATTGCAGTAAAATAAAAAAAAAGGAAAAAAAAAAAGATTGGGACTCAAAAACTGGTTCTAAACTTCCAAGAATCAGGAAATCAAAAAGACATTTGAATTACGGTTACACTTAGCAAATCCTACATGTGCATTTACAATCCACTATAGGGTGGTCCAGATCTTATTATGCAATTTTCTTTAAGCTATCACTTAAATTTATTGCATATGGAATTCACAAAAAACTATTTTTGATGCCGATAGATGGCAGCACCTGCCCTGCATTCCAAAATGGCGGGGAGTCGAACAGCAGGTGTGATGTGTTCGTCTTTTCATAATTGCATAATTAGATCTGGACCACCCTGTATACGAGTCTCATAAACATCCTTGATGCAGATGCACACATCTTCCCCTGGAGCTGTGTGTCAAAGGCTGTCACTTCTACAATTCAAATATAAAGAGCTAGGTGCCAGGCTGAGGAGCAGAACTGATAAGGTAATCTTCTCTGAAGTTCCAAGAAAGATTGAGTAGACTGTAAGACTAGGTATAGGTTTATGGGGCATTGGGACTACTTTTGAAACAAATGGGACCTGTTCTGCTGTGACAGGTTACATGTGAACCGGAGGGAGACCAATGTACAGTGGAACAGTGAGTAAACTGGTAAACAGTTTTTCCACCTCTTGTAATTTCTTTCTTTACTTCGATTTCAATTTTCTTCAAAACTTTCTTCTCACCACTCTTCACTTGCTTAGAAGCCATAGTTAACTGCAAAAGCACACGAAATACTGTAGAGCACAAAGAGAGTGCAGGTAACGCATGCACGTCTGACTGAGAACAATGAACAGGGCTCTTGCAGGCACGCGGCTCGCTCCCTTTCTCTCTCTTTCTCTATCAGCCTGCCTGTGCGGGGGTGGAATTGGGGGGATGGTTCGCCTGCACGTACTGCCTGCAGATAGGCAGGCAAACACGTGCAGCAATCTCCCCCTCCCCAGCAGGCACGTGGGCTTGCTCGCTCGCTCTGTCTCTCAGCTCAGCTCAGCTCAGGCAGGCAAGGGAAACTGGCTTGTTCATATACTGAATGTGTGGTTGTAAACCGAGGCAAAAGTTTGGCTAACTTTTTGGTCATGAACCAAGTTGTACTTGAACCGAGACGTTCGTGAACCGAGGTTCCACTGTATTGAAGAGGTGAAGGAGTAGGTTAGTCCAGGATTGTTTTAACAAATGGGGAAGATGAAGGGTAAAGATAGGTCAGGTTTAGAGCTGCTGCTTCTTCTTTGGGCTGTTCCTGTTAGGGGATGCCACAGCAGATCATCTTATTCCATATGTTTCTATCCTCTGCATCTAGTTCTGTTACACCCATCAGCTGCATGTCCTCTCTCACCATATCCATAAACCTTCTCTTAGGCTGTCCTCTTTTTCTCTTCGCTGGCAGATCTATCCTTAGCATTGTATTTAAACACACACACACGCGAATTCAGCATCACCAATCCACTTAACCTGCATGTCTCTGAACTGTGGGAGGAAGCCTGAGCACCATGAGGAAATCCACACAAAGAACATATAAAATCACCTGGGGATTGAACCGAAAACAACTACTATCATAAAAGAAAATGAATGAATAGATTCCTGAAGTATTATCACTGCCCATGAAAATGCTTAGTTTAAGCTTGAGTAAAGCTGAGAGAAAAAATTACTTCAGGTATTTCGTAAAGATATGATGATTTTTGAAAGCATAGTATGAAAGGTCACCTAACTTTGTCATGGCACCAGTTAAGAAATGAAAAAGTTAAAAAATGAATCAATCAGTGCAGCTTACATACTTTGTCTTAAACAACATACAAATATTTTTTCCAAATTAACTCCACCATTACCAATGCAGTTTTCTAAATGAGTTGCAAATAGTATAAAATACTCCGGTGTCCATTTAACAGTTCGACTGACAGAAATAAAAGGTGTGGAGGACTGCCAGCTTCTCATGCCAGTCCTCACCCCCAGGCCGCCAGGACGAGCCCTCCCGACAGCAGGATAGTGCCCCGAGGTTCAGCAGGGCTGTGTATAAATACTACAAACTCCATGAGGCCTTGCTGGATACCTTGGGGGCCACCAGGAGTCGCTGTGGGGGGCTTATGGGCTCTTTTGTGCCTTATGACCCGGGGGTACGTCACGGTCATGTGACGGGAAGGAACGACGTGCTTACGGGTTGAAGTAAAAGACTGATTGCCCTGACCCGGAAGGAATAAGGAACTGTGGACTGCTGGGACAGGAACACCTCCGGGTCAGGGGCTATAAAAGGACGATGCCTCAGTCCAGACACTGAGCTGTGCTGGGAGGTGGAGGAGCAAAGTGTCTGGGCGAGGAGGAGAGATTATTGTGTGTATTTAGTGATTAGTAGTGGATTGTTGATTATAGTTATTATTGTGTTGGTGTATGAGTAGTGTGGAGGGTGCTTGGTGCACTGTAAAATATAATAAGGAGTCTTGAACTTTTATCCGGTGTCTAGAGTTGTACCTGAGGGTTCAAGGGAGCACTAGCGCCCCCTACTGCCACAAAGGCTAAGCTTTTCCTAAAAGTATATACAGTACACTATGTAACTTATATGGGTGAAAGGATAAACCTTTCTAAATAAGTCAGTGAACAGTCCAGTTTGAAATGTTAAACTCTATAGACTAATATTGTGCTGTTTGTCAGTGGTCTAACATACATAACTTTCATACAACCCGTCGACTGATATTTATCAACCTATTAAACTGATGAATGAGCTAATAGACACGTTCCTGATAAGTCTTGCAACTGTAATTGCAGCAAAATTCAACTCTAAAAAGTATTGACTTGGATAGGGGTAAATACCTATCCAAACTCATGATTTCTGTTTTTTTTTTTATCTTAATTATTGCTTGTGTTACAATAAAAAATATTTTGTACCTTCAAAGTGGTATGCATGTTGTGTAAAAAAAATGGTGCTATCCATTTTAATTCCAAGTTGTAATAAGATACAACAGGATAAACACCCAGGGGGATGAGTACTTTTACAAGGCACTGTATACATATGATTAAAATAGGAATGTAAATAACAAGCTGGTTAAACTTGCAGTGGATACCATAGGTGATTTGGCAGATATTCCATTGAATCATTACAAAGAGACTTGGACAGCATACAGGCTTGGTCAGATTTGTAGCAGAGGAAATTTAAAACAAATAAATGTAAAGTATTATATGTAGGAAGTAAAATTGTTAGATTTGAATAAAGATATCTTAAAATTAAAAGTACACCTGATGAGACAAAAGTTGAACTTTTTGGAAGGCAAATGCCCCATTACATCTGGCGTAAAAGGAACACAGCATTTCAGAAAAAGAACATCATACCAATAGTAAAATATGGTGGTGATAGTGTGATGGTCTGGGGTTGTTTTGCTGCTTCAGGACTTGGAAGGCTTTCTGTTATAGATGGAACCATGAATTCTACTGTCTACCAAAAAATCCTGAAGGAGAATGTCCGGCCATCTGTTCGTCAACTCAAGCTGAAGCGATCTTGGGTGCTGCAACAGGACAATGACCCAAAACACACCAGCAAATCCACCTCTGAATGGCTGAAGAAAAAAAAAAAATGAAGACTTTGGAGTGGCCTAGTCAAAGTCCTGACCTGAATCCAATTGAGATGATATGGCATGACCTTAAAAAGGCGGTTCATGCTAGAAAACCCTCAAATAAAGCTGAATTACAATTCTGCAAAGATGAGTGGGCCAAAATTCCTCCAGAGCGCTGTAAAAGACTCATTGCAAGTTATTGCAAACGCTTGATTGCAGTTTTTGGCCCAACCAGTTATTAGGTTCAGGGGGCAATTACTTTTTCACACAGGGCCATGTAGGTTTGGATTTTTTTTCCTCCCTAAATAATAAAAACCATCATTTAAAAACGCATTTTGTGTTTACTTGTGTTATATTTGACTAATGATTAAATGTGTTTGATGATCAGAAACATTTTGTGTGACAAACATGCAAAAGAATAAGAAATCAGGAAGGGGGCAAATAGTTTTTCACACCACTGTATTTATAATTACTCCTATTACTAGCAGTGCCTTTATTCATTTCTTTGATGATAATGGCGCTGTACCATGTAATTCATTGTACATATTGCCTTGATTTCCAAAATTAAACTCAATACCTCTCCTTTAGACCCAATTCATATAGTGTACTAACCACAAAACTCACTTAGCGGTGTAGGTACAAGCAACTTGCATAAAATAAATGCTACTGTAAATGATTCCTACAAATAATCCATTGTTAACATCTGCTACCTACTACAAATTCCCAATTGTTTTTGTGATGTTTCTTGAGTGCAACAAATACAGGCATTGAAATGACTGCAACATTATTATTATTATTTAAAAAAAGGTAAAAACACCCTTATTATTGGAATAAAAAATAAATATTCCAAGAGCTATTCTTCCCAGTTCCTTTGGTTCCCCATTGAAAAAAACAAGTAATACAGTGGAACCTCGGTTCACGACCATAATTTGTTCCAAAACTCTAGTTGTAAACCGAGTTGGTTGTGAACCGAAGCAATTTCCCCCATAGGATTGTATGTAAATACAATTAATCCGTTCCAGACCGTACGAACTGTATGTAAATATATATTTTTTTAAAGATTAAGCACAAATATAGTTAATTATACGATAGAATGTACATATAATAGTAAACTAAATGTAAAACCATTGAGTAACACCGGGAAAACCTTGAACAACAAAGAAAACTAACATTGCAAGAGTTTGCGCTATAGCCTTATGACCCGATCGCTGTAAACACTTTTTTTTAATGAGCTTTAAGCATTGGGGGGAAAAAAAAAGAACATTTGAACAAATCCAAACTTTATGTAAAAACCAACCACAAGCAACCAAGAAAGTAACGTTGCAGGAGTTCACGCTAATAGCCTTACAACCCGATCACTGTAAACCCTTTTTTTAAAATGAGTTTTAAGCACAGGGGAAAAAAGGAACATTTGAAAAATCTGTAATTTAATAAACCACCAAGAAAAGTAACATTGCAACAAATCAAGCTACAAACCACTCCCTGTAAACAATTTTTTAATGAGTTTTATGCACAGGGAAAAAAAAAACGAACATTTGAAAAAACAGAAAACATTGCAACACTTCACGCTATGAACTGAAAAATTAACTTTTGAAAAGTCCGTAATACAAAAACCATAAACCACCAAGAAAACTAACCTTGCATGAGTCGAGTTCTGGCATGAAGTGAGGAGGAACTGGGTGGAGAGGAGGTTACAGTTTTGAGGGAGAGTCCGGCTCTGATTTCTTGGGTTTCTGGTGTTTTTAGCTGTTTAGCTGGTGGATCAGACTTAGTGAAATAGCGGTCTAATGTGACTTGCCTTTTCCTACGTATTAAAATTTTTCGGAAATGCAAGACGACATTGTCGTTCATCATGTTTATCACTCTGTTCGTAACCGCTTTGTCAGGGTGGTTCTTTTCGAAAAAATCCTGGCACTCGTTCAATTTTTCCATGATGGCTTTTATCGCATCACTTTTTATAACTGTCCTTTCCTCTTCTTCCCTGGAGGACTGCTCCTCGGTGACCAACCAAAGCTGCTCCTGCTGGAGTTCAGCGAGTTCCTCCGTCGTCAGTTCCTCCTTGTGATCTAGGACCAGCTCCTCGACGTTCTCATTGTCCACTTCAAGACCCATGCTCTTGCCCATGGACACAATCTCATCCACAACAGGAGGCTCAAAGCTTTCTAAAACCTGTTCAGGAACGCATTCAGGCCAAAGTTTCTTCCAGGCCGAGATCAATGTGCAGTGTGTGACGTCTTCCGAGGCTTTATCAATGAGGTCGATGCAATGAACGATATTAAAATGGTTCTTCCTGAACTCTTTCAGGGTCAATGACGTCTCCTCAGTCACATTGAAACACCTGGTGAATAGTCCTTTGGTGTACAGTTTCTGGAAATTTGAAATAACCTGCCGGTCCATGGGCTGCAGAAGAGGAGTCGTGTTTTGGGGTAGAGGAACACGACCTTAATAAAGTCGTACTCCTCGACCATATCATCAACCAAATTTGGAGGGTGCATTGTCCATCAGAAGGCGGCATTTTTTAGGCAGGTTATTCTCTTCGACATAATAACTTCACGGCGGGAGCGAAAGCCTTGTGCAGCCATTCCAAAAACAAGGTCCTTGTGACCCAACCCTTCGTGTTTGCCCTCCACATCACAGGCAGTCTGGCTTTGTTTACATTGTGCTGCTTGAAAGCACGAGGGTTCTCAAATTGGTAAACGAGTAGCGGCTTGATTTTTACATCGCCACTAGCGTTAGCACACAGCAAAACGGTTAACCTGTCCTTCATTAGTTTATGGGCGGGCATAGCCTTCTCTTCCTGGGTAATGTAGGTCCTCTTCGGCATCCTCATCACAGTTGAAGACTTGTTGCGGGATGTAGCCTTCGTCCTCCACTAATTTTGTGAAATTTTTCACGAATTCTTTCGCACCTTCAGCATCGGAACTAGCAGCCTCTCCATGCCTTACCACACTATAAATGCCACTTCTTTTGCGAAACTTTTCAAACCATCCTCTACTGGCTTTAAATTCCTCACTTTCGGCACTCGTAGAAGGATAGTTTTGCAGCAAATCACCATGAATCTTCCTGGCTTTCTCACATAATATTGCCTCACTTATGCTATCCCAGTTACACAGTTTTTCCACCTCTTCCAGCACTTGAGACCGCTGCCTGGTTAACGCTGTAACTCCATTTGCAACATCAGCTGCTTTAAAAGATTCTTTCTGCTTTAGAATAGTCGAAATCGTAGATTTTGACTTCTTGTACTCGGCGGCAAGATCAGTAACACGAACGCCATGCTCAAACTTTTCAATAATTTCTTTCTTCGATTTCAATTTTCTTCAAAACTTTCTTCTCACCACTCTTCACTTGCTTAGAAGCCATGGTTAACTGCAAAAGCACACAAAATACTGTAGAGCACAAAGAGATCACAGGTAAAGCACACATGTCTGACTGAGAACAATGAACAGGGAGCGGCTCAACACATGCTTAAATGCAGTAATCGGCACATACGAACCGGAAGGGAAATGGAATAGAGCACAGAGTTCACAGCGAAAGCATGCATGTCTGACCGAGAACAATGCAACACGTGTGAAAATCATCGGCGCGCACAAACCGAAAGGGAAACTGGCTTGTTCATATACCGAGTGTGTGGTTGTGAACTGAGTTGTACGTGTACCGGGACATTCGTGAACCGAGGTTCCACTGTACTAATAATATTTTAAGATTGCCTTTCAAAACATATTTATGTACATGGAGAAAAATTATACAAAAACAAATGAAAGAAAATTTTGAAAATATCAGCACTGGTTGAATACAGAGGTTATCAACCCAAGCCCTACAATACAACCTAATAAAGAAGTTTGACACTACTGGAATCGTCTTTTATGGACACTTTTATTTTTAAAATTCTAATGAAGAAACATATTTGTATGAAAAAATGTTCTTACACAGATAAAAACATGTACAGTAAAAATGATGCTGCTTGTAGCTGACTAACTTTATACTTAAGTTTTCTCCTACTCCTTTTTAATCTCCGTGATGCTCAGTTTCCCTTAGTTCCCTAAGCATGTGCTTATTTTGCTAAATGATTAATCTAGGGCTACTTCCATACATGGTTGGTACAATTCAATACTTTTAAAATTCTATGACATTTCCAGTACCAACCAACACAAGGATCCAGGACAATATTACACTCTGGTTCAGAATATCCACAGTAAAATCACATGATAAATAATAATAGCACATATGAACTCAAACACATGGCCTATATTAAATTGCTGATCGCTTACAAAAAATGACAAATAAATTATCAAAACAAATTTTGGCAAATTTTAGGAAGTAAATTGTTGAGGACAAAAAGTATGGGTATTCCTTGAGAAGGGCATCCCATGCACACTACAGTCGTGGTCAAAAGTTTTGAGAAAGACAAAAATACTGGTTTTTGCAAAGTTTGTTGCTTCTGTGTTTTTACATCTTTTTGTCAGATGTTTCTATGATATACTTACGTATCATTACAAACATTTCAAAAGTTCAAAAGGCTTTAATTGATAATTACATTAAGTTTATGCAAAGACTCGTTGACCCTTCTTTTTCAAGACCTCTGCAATTCGCCCTGTCATACTGTCAATCAACTTCTAGACCAAATCCTGACTGATGGAAGCCCATTCTTGTATAATCAATGTTTGGAGTTTATCAGAATATGCAGGTTTTTCTTTGTCCAACACAACTCATGAGGACTGACCACGAGTTCTCAATGGGATTAAGGTCTGGTGAGTTTCCGGACCATGGACCCAAAATTTCGATGTTTTGTTCCACGAGCCACTTAGTTATCACTTTTGCCTTATGGCACGGTGCTCCATCATTCTGGAAAAGGCATTGTTCGTCACCAAACTGTTCATTGATGGCTGGAAGAAGTTACTCTCTGAGGATGTTTTGGTACCATTCTTTATTTATGACTGTGTTCTTAGGCAAAACTGTGAATGAGCCCATTCCCTTGACTGAGAAGCAACCCCACACATGAATGGTCTCAGGATGCTTTACTGTTGGCATGACACAGGACTAATGGCAGCGCTCACTTTTTCTTCTCCGGACAATCTTTTTACCGGATGCCCCAAACAATCAGAAAGGGGATTCATCAGAAAAAAATTACTTTACCTCACTCCTCAGCAGTCCAATCCCTGTACTCTCTGTAGAATATCAGCTTGTCCCTGATGTTTTTCTTGGAGAGAAGTGGCTTCTTTGCTGCCTTTCTTGACACCAGGCCATCCTCCAAAAGTATTCGCCTCATTGTGCATGCAAATGCACTCACACCTGCCTGATCAACCTTAGTAGGCAGTCCTGGCACTTGCTGGACTTTCTTGGGCACCCTCAAGCCTTCTTCACAATAGCAGTGGAAATGGGCTTCTTGAGATTAAGTTCATTTTCAAGGCAAAGGAGGACTTTGAAATTAATTGCAATTCATCTCACTTCATAACATTCTGGAGTATATGCACATTGCCATCATAAAATCTGAGGCAGCAAACTTTGACAATTAAATGAATCAATATTAATTTCCACATTTTCAAAACTTTTGGACATGACTGTATATGACTTCTATCATCAGAAAACATTTTCTGACAAAATTTACCCATATCTTTGCCAATCTCATTTAACACCCAAAGGACCTCAGACATACACACAGAGTATGAGAAGAAGATGGCTATATCCTAGAAGTATAACAAGCCCAACTAGTGCACTCACTAGCACTACTGCCGGATAATCCACTGGCACTATATGATGTGGCAATCAAATGTGACGGTTGCCCTACAAAAGATCCAAAATAGTTCACAAAGTTTACTTTCCTTCATATGTCTTTTCAAAACAGACTCATATTCCTAATTTCAAACTTCTTCATTCAGTAACGACACTCTGGTATTTGCTTATTTGATTTGTTTGGTTGAAGCCAATATTTGTAGTCAGCATTTTCCCACCATTTCAAGTTTAAGATATACCTTTTTGGCATTTAGACTGTTCCATAAATTATAGTGAGACATTTAATACTAGAATCTCTGAAGCCTACAAGCTGAAGACTGTTTATCTGGATGTGACTAGGACTAGTATTGTATAGAGTAAACAATATATCATTATTTGGAACACATGAATTTCACGCATGTTCCATGTCTACAATGATCTGTGTAAATGCGGGATGACAAGAAATATGAGGCAAGAAATGTTGAACACAAAGCTAAAATAGAAACTTTTCATGTTATAGTACTGATGACAAAATTGTGACATGAAGTGTATAATGCGTGAAGACTGAAGTCCAAATATCAAATAAACACATTCACAAAAGGTACAAGTATAACAAAACAAGTGCGTTTTTATTCAAGAATATAACAGAAGAAAAAGAAATCGGGTTAGAGTATGATGCTCAGGCTAGTGCAGAGGTAAGAACTGCTGTCTCATAATCAAGAGACTGGGGGTTCGATTCCAGGTCCTTCCTGCATTAACTGTTTTGAGTAGTGAGCTGCTTATTGTTACTATTATAGAATAAAAACATTCATTTGATTTTAGTCTGTAACAGCTGGTATACATTTATGCTACTTGTAAAGGTTAGCTTTTTATTATTATTAAATATTATTCTCTCATTCATGTTCATGCCTCACAATCTGACACTATCTGAAAACTAACAAAGATGTGGTATAAAACAGAAGTGAACTCAGTTGCTGATGAGGGTTCTACAACAGAGAAAGAAAACAAAAGCCCTACTCACATGAAATGTCCACTCTTGCTTAACAACAACGCAGCTGCACCAGGCCAAAAGGCAAAAGATGGCACCATTTAGATGCAGCAAGAGGTAGGGCATCATCCTGCCAGTGAATCTGCCACACACATGTCCTTCAACGAAACAGCTGGGCCTACGGAGCTCGCCAAGGTATTGTGGACAAGTTCTGTTTGCGATTATTTTTCTTGATGGTCTTTACATAACAAAACATTTATATGTTACTTACATAAAAGCCACATTGAAAGTTGTTTACCTATATTAATTTACGGAATGTTGCTTACCTACAAGTATTTACTTATCTTATGCACATGTACTTTGTCAGCATGGTTATGTCGATCAAACACAAGAAAATCTGCAATCTACTTGTGACTTTATGCTTAAGGAAGTTAATGATATATTCTTTACCCTATACCATTCCAGGCACCTCACAACCATACAGGCAGACTTGAGCTGGGAGAACTTTATGTCCGACGTCAGCTCTGTCAGTGGAGGATGTGATAGCAGGCTGCTTGTGCTGACTGACACATTTGCAAAACAAAAGACACTGATGGTGATATGCAAAGGAATTTAAGTGTGGCCCAGGATTATGACTTTTATCATAGGCTTCAAGGATTCTAGTATTAAAATGCCTAACATAATTCTGTTCAACTATCTCTTTATGGATTAATAAAAGAGAACAGCACCAAGCTCTAAAGATGACCTCACCATACACAGTAAATGAAAATCTTACCTTCTGCACAATCATAAAATTATAAATTTTCTTACCCGTTTACCTCAAGAACATTCCCTCTCAGAAGGTCTGCATTCACTATTAGCTCACTCTTCCCTCACCTGTTGTTTTTTTTTTTTTTAAACATACTTGTTGATTAACTCTTTGAAGGCTGAATATTTTTTCCAAAAAATGCAGTTTTCTGAAAAGCACACAAAGCAATAGTTTCACATGTAAATCAACATAAAATGTCTGTTGCCGTGTGCTGTGGCCACCAGTTTGCCGTCTCTTGTGGCACAAGCCACTCATGGATGGCATGATGGCTGGCAGGGATCTGCAGCAGGCTGGCTGTTAGGTTGTCTTTGTGTGGCAGGGGTGGTCACGGTCACAGTGCAATGCAGTCTGGTTTGTACCTTTTGTCATTGTAAGTGACGGTCCACACAGGCGAACATTCCCATAGGTGCATCAGCTAGAGGAACGTGTTCAGCACCACGAAAAGCTGATATGGGTACCTTACTTTCGTTTTTGATCGTGATCTCCAGATCACTTGCATCAAAATCAGAGTACAACAAGTCAGAGTCCAATTCAGTGATAATATGTAAAACATCATCCATAGAGTATTTTTGCTGTTGTTTGCTCTTCACGTGAGCACAAGGAATCTCGTCAGGACCAGTCAAGCTAACTTTCCTTCTAGCAAAGACAGTCAAACTAAAACGTAACACTGGGTTACGTCACTGTTTACAGTTGAGTACTGCCCTCAACCCCTCCTGTTGACAAAAGTCGACATTCGCCCTAAAAGAGTTAAGGAACCTAACTGACAAAAAACCTTTTCTGTGATAGTCCTAAAAGGCTGGTTAAACCAAAGACAACATTATAATTATTATGTTTAAAGGTATTTTTAAAATCAAGTGCCAACCTGGAACTTGCTAACACAGGAATTCCCTCCCTAACCAGCAGATGGGTGGCTGTAGCTATTACTCACACTCCCATTTGTGCCTCAAGTGCAGAATAAATTTCTTCAAAATCCTCTATACACTGCTATCAAATATAGGAACCTAATTCACAGTTTACCAGTGAACTTAAAAAAAAAAAATAAAAAAAAAAAAAACAGTGCATGCCTTGTCTTTGTATTATTTTTGCACAATACAGATGTCTGGCTTTAACATTTGAAGACCTTTGGGTGGTCTCCCAAATGTCAAGATCCACTGTTCTCAGTTTTTCAGTGCCTCGCCCGATGCTGAATGTCCTTGTATGTCCATTGTCTTCAGGTTTAGCTTCACACTTTTACTTTTGTCTAACTACTGTTTCTCTTTCAGCAAGCCTGGTCTTTGTCAATATTTCAACATTGGGTGAATGCATTTTTGATATATACTGTACATATATTTTTCTATAAAATTTTCAGCCACCTTATCAAAGGAGGCTGAAGTAACCCAAACAGCAAATTTAAAAGAAATTGTTTATAAATCTGCAAAGTTAAAATCAAGGTAAAAAACTGTTTTGAATTACAGTAATTTGTAATTTTACAATTGTAAATAACTTTAAACATAAATTATTACTACGTTTTTGTTTTGAAACTGTTGCTTTCTTTGTAAAATAAAACAACTATTAAGCAATTAACTTATTCATTATTTCTATAATGGTATATTGACATATTATATTTGCATTTACACATTTTGTAAATAAAATATACTTGGATCTAAAATGATAAATCAAATTTTCATCCATTTACCTAATATTTGTAGTAAACTGTTTACGTTGCCATTATTTATCAAGAACTGTGAATTCCCTTAATAAATGTATGCTTCTGCTGCATACATGAATACTTGAATGTGAATATATAAATCAGTTTATATTCATTTAAATTACCAGATAAAACAATCTATAGGTAATATTTTTTCAAAGGATAAAAATGGTATAATCCCACATTTATGAAACTCATGTCATAAATAGGGTCATACAATCAGTCGGGGAGTGGGTGATGGCCCCATTTATAGCTTTGCCAAGGATAGCAAAAATGCTAGAGCCATTCCTGAATAGCTGCATAAGCGATTTCACAAACACTGAAAAAGATACAAGGAAAAGGAACACATAATATGAAATAAAATTTTAATTTAAAGATTTTAAATTTTGTATTATGCCATTCACAACGATACGCCACATATCAATATATAGCAATGGTGTTAACTTTCTTGATTTATACATATTGGCATAGCTGCGAGGGTATGGGAAAAAAAAAAAGGGGGAGGGTTATGCCAGTTCTGTTGCAACGCTAGAGAAAAGTTGTAACAGTAAAAATTATGCTCACTCTAATTTTTTTTTCTTCTTTTCATGTTTCTAAACCAAGTTGAAGAAGAGTTTTACCTTTCAAGGATATACAATAAATTTATCTTCAAGCTGCCCAACAGCTTTATTAAATACTGTATTCCTAAAGAGAAAGAAAACAGAAGCCCTACTCACAAGAAATGTCCACTCTTGCTTAACAACAACGCAGCTGCACCAGACCAAAAGGCAAAAGATGGCACCATTTAAATGCAACAAGAGGTAGGGCATCATCCTATTCCTAAAGAAAAATTCAAATCCATGGTGGGATTAGCTGTGCATGCTTCTTTAAGGATATCCTCAGTCAGGCTGTTTTTTGCATTTGTCCCAAAGACTTTTTGGATTTGAGAGCATGCAAGTTGTTATTACAATTACAAAATGACTTTGTAGTTGAGATGGAAATCATGTGAGCGATGCTGCTAACAAAGCTGTGTCCCAATATTTTCAAGTAAAGCATGCTTTTGGCACACTTCCCAACGTTTGATAAGCTACTGACGGTTTTCAAAGCTGTAAAAGAAGTTGACCCTTGAACTGTGTGAAGTGACACTCTTAGGTAATAGTACTCAGCATTGTTTAGATGAATTGTATGCACATGTTCTAAGGAATCATTTACAAGTACACCATACCCTGGTACTCAAGCATCTTGTTGTCTCATGTAGAAAATTTTATTGATGTATTCCAGGTATAAAATTTTGGAACTGGATACAATGTTCTCGCACATGGATCTTGGTGGCACAAAAGATAGACGGCTATCAATGTTGTATTCGGCAGTTATGCAGCTCTTTCTTGGGCATTATAAAGTGAGAAATAGATTTGTTGTTCATTTTCTAGGTGAACACTGATATTGACAATAGTTGGATAGTGATCATGGAGATGAGAATTTGAGAATACACCAAACTGCTTCATTACTGCTGATATACCTTTTCCATCAAATATTATGTGATCTCATCAGTTATCATATTTTCATTCAAAAATTCCAGAACCTGTCAGGAGCATATTTACAAATGTATTTACTCGAATTAACCAAGTTGCATTACTCAGAAATTACCGAAACATTTTTGAAAGCAGGGGAGTCTAAGGCAAAACCCATCATTTTTTTCATTTTTTATTTTTATTACTATTTAATTTAATATTGTTTCTTTGTATCAGTATACTGCTGCTGGATTATGTGAATTTCCCCTTGGGATTAATAAAGTATCTATCTATCTATCTATCTGTTGTCAACCTCAATTTGTTTATGATGGTTGTTCATTTTTAATTTGATATTCAAAATGTATCCTACGTCTCTTGGTTTTTGACTTCAGTAAAGTGAGTAGCCATCATATCAATGGAATGTTTAAATACACTGCAGACCTCTGTCTAGTGTCTGCAACCATAAGCAACTCTCTGATTTACAAGAGAAACTAAGCTTCAAAGCTCTGAAGCCATAATGAATGGGTTCCATCAGGGTATTAAAAAGTAAATGGTGAGATAGGAAGCTACAACATACTCAAGAACTTTAGACAGAAAATATTGTGTAATCAAAAAATAGGATGAAAATTGTTCAGAATATCAGTTATTACTTTTTTTTACTAATGAGGCTGCAGAAGCTGTTTTCTGCACAGCTAGCACAGACATGTTTGACTATGACATGAAGACAGGATTTCAAAAGCGTGGTGGGAAACCAACACACAGTTAGCAAGCCTCATTCTGCACAGTGCTCATTGTTCAATGAAACTCAAATTAGCGACAGATTGAGAAAAAAAGCTGAATGGAAATGGAAAAAAGATGATGAACTTGTGTTAGTCGAATGATCTAGGTTTTAAATTTTATTACAGACAAGGTAAAGAATTTTTTCCCATTCTGCTGTTGAAGAACAGAACAGGTTGCACTATGCATAAACATTCTTGGTTTTGATTAATACATTTCTGTAAGCAAATCCCTTTGATGTATAGAAAAAGTCTGAGTATGCATCATGTGGCCAGTCTTCGCCTCAGTTTTTCAGGACATTAGCACAGTTTTTCGGGACATTAGCAAACTACTGTCATAGATCATATCACAGAAATACACCATACAGCTGAACACTTAAAAGAGACCTTCCTCTTTTTTTAAAAATATATTTTATCCAAATGTGAATAGAGGGTTGAGTTATAGTGGCCAAAGTATTATGTAATGTGGATATCAAGGGTAAAGAACAAGAAAGTTCAGAAATAGAATCAAGGCTACAGGGACAGATATTTTAAGGTTTCTGAAAGATATCTGACCCAAATCAAATCTGGGAATGTTATCAACAGATAAGTCAAACATACAGACTAAATTCAATAGGTGACCACCTGAGTGGGGTAGAAAGCTAACATGTTGCACTTAGTTGAAAAAGTGTAGACACTATCACTTGCCAAAGTATTTAAGAATGTAACAGTTTGATCATTTGTTTTGGAAAAAGGTTAGTCTTTCACAGCAGAATATTGTGAGCCTTCTAGAGACTGATTTTAAAGATACATTAATTAAGAATTTAGAGGTTAGCACATACAGTAATGTTAGTCTTCCCTGCAGTCACAAAGATAAGATCTGTAAGAGTTCCTTTAATTTGTAACAGCACCAGCATTCATTGACCCAAATATATGACTACCAGTGGTCAAAAATTATGAGCAGAAACTTAAAATGGCACAAAGGTGGAACTGAATCAGGAGCTTTGTTATTTAAGTACCAGAGAAAAAAGCTTTTCTTATTTTTTGTGTTCTGTCATTTGCTAAGCACCAACCCTCTTTAATGGGTATTTTTCTATATCTTTACATTGTTTAACATAAAGAGGTTCTTCAAAACAGTTGAAATCTGATTCTTTGCCAGGAAACAAGTCAGGGCACCAGCAAGGGATTTTATCGATAGTGATAAGTAATGAGAAGCAGATGATATTTTTGCATCCTTCAAAAATATGTTTTTAAAAGTCTTACTTTTACTAGATCCAGCTCTCTTGTTAATGATATTAACTGTTGTTTACTAATGATATTAATAGAAATAATATATTTAAAGAAAACAGGTCTTATTTACTTTAAATTGCAGCAGTCAAATAAAACAATATAAAATTATCAAACTCAGCAGTGCAGGCCTTAATGAGATTGAACAGTGCAATTATTAGTAAACCGTTTCAAAGTGGCCCACAGAATTTACTTTGTAAGCATTTTCACGCAGACCAACAAAAATTATTATAAGAGCAACAGACACTTCCCATTAATGTAAACAAGACATGAATTGGGGGGAGGGGGGATTAAATACTATTCATAACTGAACTACAGGGCACTGATAAAAATTCAGCTGCTTTGCTTTTGGGTTAATTGTGTAGCATATAAGCAAGAACAAAAATCGAACATATCGTGCTATAAGACAACAAATCTAAAATTTCAAGATCTGTCAAATACTGCACCAAACTTCATTTTTTTTTTATTTATATACGCTGACAGCAGTCTATACTTTTAGGTTACATGTAGTCTCATTGTACCAGACATCTAATACTCTGGAATCCCTGGAGGTCGTAGTAAAGGAGAATTAAAATAAAACTTAGTGCCATTATGAACAATACTGCACATCCTTTTTCTGACACATTAACACTGAGTACTTTCAGCAAATGTGTGTTAAGAAACTATACTAGGGTTCCTTTATAAGAACAGCAGTATGTCTACATAATGTCTAAATGTGACTGTGACAAGTCAGAACTTTTCTTTCTTTTGATTTTTCTTGCTTTACAGTCATTCCAATGTCTGTGTGTATTTATTTATCTGTTTACTTGCTTATCTATTTATGTATTTATTTAAAGACCTTCTGTAAAATGACAAATTTCCCCCTGTGGACAAATAAGTTCCATTTATCACTATGCATTTGGAGATACCATAAATGGTGGGAACAATTAGAAGGAACCTGAATGTCACATTATTAAATTGATCCAATGTTCTATGAAATCAGAACTCAATGCAGGGGCAGTGATTTTGAACTGCAAAGAGCAATGATGCTCTCATTAATTTGATCCAACTGAGAGAAAGCTTCTCATTACAATGCACTGCTATGCCCATTAAAATCAGAATTGTAAAATATGCATTTGAAATGGACAATGGTTCACACCCCATTGAAAGGAAATAAAAAGTACTGCCTTTATGAGAGATGATAATGAAGAGCCACAGGAGATGCAAATTCCAATGCTCAAAACACCTTATTCAACAAATGTGCCTTACAAAACCATTAGAAGCTTACTGGAAGCTTCACAGCCTCCATTGTGTCACGGCACTTCTAAACGAATAACTAAAGGAATTTAATATTACTGTCAAATTGGATATGCTAACATGCCATGCTAAAATAGCTGCAGTATTTAAACACTTAGTATATTTATAGACCACATTGCTTATTTCTAGACTCTGCTCACTGTTATGACATACAGTATATTGATACAATAGTTAAAATGACAGAAAGATATCAGACAGAAATACTTCACAAAATGTGTCAATTGCAGAGTTAATTAAAATGTACAAATTAATCAATAAGCTTCAGTTACAATGTGCTACTGAGCACCTAAACTGATAACAGCAATTTCATGATTTTAATTTTATCTCAGCGACAAGTCTTTTGTTCAGTTTCTTTTGATCTCTTCCTGAGCCCCATTAGTGTAGTCACAGCCTGAGGAATTGGATAGGTGTTTAGGAAAAAGCCCTGTGCATGTAGCCTTTGCAATGCAGGATTTCACCGCTATTCACTAAAACGTTTTAACAAGCTGCCTCCAGAAGTATACTCTCATGTCTGTCCCTGCAACACTAGGCTATATGATGCAGTGCATGGACTATCAAGGCATGTTTTAGATTGTTTTTTGCAAATTGAGGGACATACTCAATATTGTCAGCTGACACATTATTAAAACAACAATTAGAATATTATCATAGATGAGCCATGGTCTCGCCTGTTACGGGAGATGGACGTCTGAAGCTGAGCTCGGTTTGCAGCGGCTTTATTTTTTATCTTATTTCTTATTATCCCAAGGTATCCTGTATTTACCCAACCCGATGAGTTTCTATTACAGTACACTGTGTGCAAAATTATTAGGCAAGATTATTTTGACCATATTATCATTTTTATGTATATATTCCAACTCCAAAATGTATTAACTTGAATGCTTATTGGATTTAAGCATATCAGGTGATGTGTATTTGTGTAGTTAGGGAGGGTATGGCCTAAGGAGATCAACACCCTATATCAAGGTATGCATGATTATTAGGCAGCTTGTTTTCCTCGGGCAAAATGGGCCAAAAGGAGATTTAACTGACTCTGAAAAGTCAAAAATTGCAAAAAGTCTTTCAGAGGGATGCAGCACTCTTGAAATTGCAAAGATATTGTGGTGTGATCACAGAACCATCAAACATTTTGTTACAAATAGTCAACAGAGTCACAAGAAACTGCCAAAGATTTAAGAAGGATCAAACATGAAGCTACCAGGTACCCATTTTCCTCCAGTGCTGTCATATTCCAGAACTGCAACATAGTGTGCCCAGAAGTACAAAGTGGTCAGTGCTCAGAAACATGGCCAAGGTAAGGAGGGCTGAAAACCGACCACCCCTGAACAAGACATTTAGGTTGAAACGTCAAGACCAGACCATGAAATATCTGAAGACAGATTTTTCAAAGATTTTATGGACTGATGAGTTGAGAGTGACTCTTGACAGACCAGATGGATGGGCCCGTGGCTGGTTCAGTAATGGGCACAGAGCTCCAATTCGACTCAGACACCAGCAAGGTGGAGGTGAGGTACTGGTATGGGCTGGTATTATAAAAGATGAGCTAGTTGGTCCTTTTTGGGTTGAAGAGGGACTAAAAATCAACTCCCAAACCTACTGACATTTTTTAGAAGACACTTTCTACAAGCAGTGGTACAGGAAAAAGTCTGCATCTTTCAAGAAGACCATTATTTTTATGCAGGACAATGCTCGATCATATGCATCGAAATACTCCACTGCGTGGCTAGCCAGTAAAGGCCTTAACGTTCAAAGAATAATGATATGGCTCCCTTCCTCACCTGACCTAAACTCTATTGAGAACTTGTGGGCCCTTCTAAAATGGGAGATTTAAGGTGAAAGGAAAATAGTACACTTCTCTGAACAGTGTTTGGAAGACTGTGATTGCTGCTGCACAAAATGTTGATCAAGAAACTGACAAACTCTATGAATGGAAGGCTTATGATTGTTATTGAAAAGAAGGGTCACTTTTTTTTTTTGAAATGTCAAATGTATCTTTGTAAATTTTGAGTTGCTTATTATTCTCACTTTAATAGATGAAAATAAACAATTGAAATGTGAAAATATTCATTTTTTGTTTAGTTGCATAATAATTCTGCACACTAATACTTGCCTAATAATTGTACACACATATGTATTCCCCTGAGAATGTTGACACTCACATTTCCTTTGTAAAACATTCAGGTTTCAGGTTTATTAACATTTTGCATTGACTGATTGCACTGTATTTGTTCCATATTAAAATTAATCCTCAGAAATACAACTTGCCTAATAATCGTGCACACAGTGTATATAAACATAAGTAACAGAAAAGGGGGTCAGAAAGAAACGGAAAAGAAACCTAAAGCTACATCCAAGTATAGACAGACATCAAGTCCAAGTGCAAGATACGGCCTTGGAACAGGCAAGTGAAAGCACAGACTTCCCACGACCTCGCTCCACTGTGTCATCTTCAGTCGAGAGCGAAAATGGGAGCGAAGGTGCAAGTGATGCAGGTCATGATAGCTCGCCGATTCCAGAAAATCACTTGAAACTAGAGATGGCCTTGCAGTCCGCGCTTTCATCTACTCCTCCCGAGCCGGAAGCATTGGCTGCAACTGGGATTGCCACTTCACCCGCGGAGCACAAAAGCCAAAACGACCTGTCCGAACTGAAGGTAATGATCGCCACAACCATAAATAAGCTCAAGAAAGACATTCAGACAAATATAAAGAAAGAAAGTGAGAAGACAAATTAGAGGCTGTGGCTGGCGCTGCGGCAGGATAATAAATACCTGGAAAAATGTATATATAATCGCTTTGATGCAGCCTTTAAAGGTACAGTGGTGCTTGAAAGTTTGTGAACCCTTTAGAATTTTCTATATTTCTGCATATATATGACCTAAAACAATCATCAGATTTTCACTCAAATCCTAAAAGTAGATAAAGAGAAACCAGTTAAACAAGTGAGACAAAATTATAATACTTGGTTATTTATTTATTAAGGAAAATGATCAAATACAGTATGTGAACCTTTGCTTTCAGTATCTGGTGTGACTCACCTTTGCAGCAATAACTGCAATAAAACATTTTCGGTAACTTTTGATCATTCCTGCACACCGGCTTGGAGGAATTGTAGCCCATTCCTCCGTACAGGACAGCTTCAACTCTGGGATGTTGGTGAGTTTCCTCACGTTAACTGCTCGCTTCAGGTCCTTCCACAACATTTTGACTGGATTAAGGTCAGGACTTTGACTCGGCCATTCCAAAACATTAACTTCATTCTTCTTTAACCATTTTTTGGTATAACAACTTCAGTGCTTAGGGTCATTGTCTTGCTGCATGAGCCACCTTCCGTTGAGATTCAGTTCATGGACAGATGTCCTGACATTTTCCTTTAGAATTCTCTGATATAATTCAGAATTTATTGTTCCATCAATGAAGGCAAGCCGTTCTAGCCCAGATGCAGCAAAACAGGCCCAAACCATGATACTACCACCACCATGTTTCACAGATGGGATAATGTTCTTGTGCTGGAATGCAGTGTTTTCCTTTAAACCAAAAAGTTATATTTTGGTCTCATCCGTCTGCAAAACATTCTTCCAATAAACCACTGGTTTGTCCACGTGATCTTTAGCAAACTGCAGACAAGCAGTAATGTTTATTTTGGAGAGCAGTGGCTTTCTCCTTGCAACCCTGCCATACCATTGTTGTTCAGTGTTCTCCTGATGGTGGACTCATGAACATGAGCCAATGTGAGAGAGGCCTTCAGTTGCTTAGACGTTACTCTGGGGTCCATTGTGACCTTGCTGAATATTAGACGCCTTGCCCTTGGAGTGATCTTTGTTGGTCGACCACTCCTGGGGAAGGTAACAATGGTCTTGAATTTCCTCCATTTGTATACAATCTGTCTGACCGTGGATTGGTGGAGTCCAAACTCTTTAGAGATGGTTTTGTAACCTTTTCCAGCCTGATGAGCATCAACAACTCTTTTTCTGAGATCCTCAGAAATCTCCTTTGTTCGTGCCATGATACACTTCTACAAACGTGTTGTGAAGAGCAGACTTTGATAGATCCCTGTTCTTTAAATAACACAGGGTGCCCACTCACACCTGATTGTTATCCCATTGATTGCAAACACCTGGCGGTAATTTCACCTTCAAACTAACTGCTAATCCTAGAGGTTCACATACTTATTTACATTATATAATATTTTTGTCTCATTTGTTTAACTGGTTTCTCTTTATCTACTTTTAGGACTTGAGTGAAAATCTGATGATGTTTTAGGTCATATTTATGCAGAAATATAGAACATTCTAAAGAGGTCACAAACTTTCAAGCACAACTGCACGTTGTAAAAAGTAGAAAAAAATGTTTTGAGCAACAGAAGTTTTAACTAAGTTTTCTGACTAAAAGGAAGCCTATGCAAAACATTCTATTTCTGATATGACCACATTTTTTTTAAATTTAACATTAAAAATGCAGAAGCCGTGGAGACAAAAGAAAAAGAATGAGACTGGTGGCAATGATCACGGGACACTTGACCCCAAATTAACTGCATGATAAAAACTGCCATTTACCAGTGTTAGGGCCAGAGACCCATTTAATCCTCAACACAAACAATTCAAGCACTCAAGCACATTGAGACTGAATAGGGTTCTGCCAATTTACAGTAAGAAGAGAACTGATTTGGCAGCAATCTTGCCTAGAGAGAATAACCTCTAAAAGGCAGGAGATCGAGATAAAGAAGAGAAGTCCAAGAGATGATATATCTGAGAATGAAAAGAATATCAATGGAAAGGGTAGCTAAGGGAAAACTGGAGACAAAGCATCAAAGTACAGAAACTACTGAGTATATGTAACATCTCAGAACATACGTAAAGAAATGCTTGCAGTGGTGAGACAAAGTTGAACACACGTCGCCTGAATATTTTGCAAGTTGGTATTACCGGACAAGGCATACATGTTCTTTAAAATTGATGGTCAGGCAAGAGCAGCATGATGGAGCACTGTGTCATAAGGCAAAAATGACAACTAAGTGGCTCAGGGAACAAAACATTGAAATTTTTGGTCCATGGCCAGGAAACTCACCAGACCTTAATCCCACTGAGAACTTGTATTCACTCCTCAAGAGGTGGGTGAAAAAAAAAGACCCACAAATTCTGAAAAATTCCAAGCATTGGGTATGCAAGAATGGACTGTCGTCAGTAAGGATTTGGCCCAGAAATTGATTGACAGCATGACAGGGCGAATTGCAGAGGTCTTGAAAAAGAAGGGCCAACACAGCGGAAATTGACTCTTTGCATAAACTTAATGTAATTGTCAAAAAATGATTTTGAATCTTATGAAATACTTGTAATTATAGTTCAGTATACCATAAACTTTGTGAAAACCAATACTTGTGTCATTCTCGAAACTTTTGGCCACAACTGCACGAGAAAAATCAAAATGGCCATTGCGGAAATAGAGCATGATGTCACCTTCATGACGAGATATTTTATGGAGGAATCCACAAGTAGAACTTGGAGTAGTTAGCTTGCATGAGTAGAAGGTTATTTGAGGGCTAGGGCTGCAACGATTAGTCGACGTAATTGACTACAAAAAATCGTTGACGCGTCATAAACAGAAACTTCAATAGATGCTCCAGTCACAGAGAGTCACATTCGTTTTTGTAACTGCAATGCACTACATGAACATCGGGGGGCAGTATCGTTTGTTATTGTTTGTCAAGACTGCACACAGTCCTACCAACTAAGAACAACGTCTGAGGAGAAGAAGAATGTAGAGGAAAATAAACGGGGTTGCAATGGTGAGTCAGAGAGAAGGAGGGGGAAGAAGATGGAAAAAAATTGAGACAGAAACTTTCTAAAGTGTGGGAGCACGTCACAGAAAAAGAAAAAAAAAGTTAAATGCATATCTGAAACGCAAGCATCCTAGAGCTGTTTTAGCAAGTAAAGTTAGTGTCACATGTTAACGTTGCTGTTTGTACTATAATGTGTATATCAAGGTTTCGACCTTGTGTTCTGGAGTATATCAGTAATTAGCTTGTTACGTATTTTAGTCCATTATTTTTTTATTTTGGCATAATATAGTACATGATTTGATAAACTACAACACTTTTCCTTCAGAGTGTGATGATTAAAACATCTTTCTCTGTCTGCAAAATCATTCTTGTGTATTCCTGCTACCTCTACTACTTCTGAGCGTCTCTTCTCAGCAGCTGAGAACATTATCTCAAAGAAGGGAGCCAGCCTCACACTAGAGCATGCTGAAATGCTCACGTTCCTGCACTGCAATCAGAAATATATGAACTGAATTGTTTATAAACTTTAAGACACATCAGTGGCCATTTTTGGTTAAGTTAAATGCACTTTTTTTGTTTAAAGACTATGTGCACTTTAGTTTGTATTGTTTAATATTATTACTTTTTTATTGTGATGGTCACATAAATATTCAAATTCATATGTTTCACTGGTTGTTATTTTAATTTGATTATTATTCATTTTAATTGTGTTAATGCAGAGACATCAGAGTGACATTCACAGGTGGACAGACGTGAGCAGATGAGGTAAGACTTGAAAAATTGAACAGTCGACTACCAAAATAATCATTAGTTGCAGCCCTATTGAGGGCTGGCACCTTTAAAAATCTGAAAAAGTAGAGATGAGCAATATAGACTTAAATTTATATTGGAATTATTTTGATCCAAAATGTAAAATGTGAAAAATGCATCTTCTTCATTTTCAGAACACATTAAAGACTGATTATCAACATTTACACACGTATGCACACATTTCCTATACAGAGAACAAAACCTGGTATTTTCTTACAATGACTTTGCATTTTACATATACATTTTATACACATATAAATATAAAGTTGACTCACTCCCTCACTCATCAACAAAAATACTATTTCTCATTTAGTTAAACAGCTGAGATTTGGTAGGACAGTAAACCTAGGACAGTATGTTTCCACTAAGTAATGAGATTTTGACATATCAAAATTGATGAATTAATGGTTTTTTTTTTACATTTATATAGCACTTCTTTCACTAGTCAAAAGCACTTTAAGCGAGTGGGGAGCCACTTCAACCTGCATTAATGTGTAGCATCCACTTGGGTGAGGAAACAGCAGCCATTTTTGCACAGCACACACACTACACATTAGCTATTAGGTGGTGAAGTGGTGAGAGAGATAGAAAATTAGAGACAGCAAGAATGATTGGAGGACCAGAATGACCAGGCCGTGGTAGTCAACTAACCCGGACATAGGGATACACACTACTCTTTACAAAGGATGCCCAGGGATCTTTTATTACCACAATGAGTCAGGACATCATTTTTACATCTCGTCCAAAAGACAGCGCCGTTTGTACAGCACAGTGTTCCCATCATGACAATGGGATTCACATTCAGACCACAGGGTAAGCATCCTCTGCTGGCCTCACAAACACCTGTTCCAAGAGCAACCCAAGCTTTTCCTAGATGGTCTCTCATCCAAGTACTGGCCAGGCCAGAACGTGCTTAACCTCAACCCCTGCCCACCACCAAAAGAAAAACTAAATTCCCCACAATCTAAAAGATGCTTTGACTGATTTGTTTAAAATCTAATGCCATTATAGAAAAGAGAAAATTAGACAACATGTGCTTATTTGTCCGCTGTAATATACATTTACATCTACAGACTTTGAAAGGTGACCCAGGGGGCCCTCCAAAATTGTTTACATTTACATGCACATCTGCTTTCTTTAAATAAAGATTATATCACACTGCCTGCCAGCAAGATTTGCCAGAGAACAAAAAATGTATACTGAAAAGTACTTATTTAATATATAGTACTTCTGATACACCTGATTAACCAACAGCACTATAACTGAGGCTCACGGTTTTATAAAATATCCTGGGCGAAGATATATAACATAGCTAGTATAAAATATTACTAAAGGAAACAGTTTTTTTTTTTTTTTAATGTAACCATTTCATGAAAGGCTATGTTTTAATGAAATAGCTTAAAGAACATGTTTGTTAAAATTATCTTTGCTTTATATCTCCTCTACTTATATTTGAGTTTCCACTATATATATTAAATTCACTACTTTGCCGGCTTTGCTGACCCCTGTGTATAACAGTCAGTAAACACCCATTTCTGTTTGACTTTTATATATAAGAAAAGACAAAGCGTGTGATTCACAGCCACACTAGTCATTGATAAAAAAGACATGCACACCTATATTTTAAAATATACATGTGTTCTGATTTAGATCTTTTGTAATGATTTTAAACTATGCATCTGCATATACATACATTTTCTTGTCTACAATGGTCTGTATGAGGCATTCAGATATTTATTTTATAACATTCAGCAGCACAGTAATACTGTATCTGCAGTCTGGCAACTTGTATTTTGCATCCTGCTAACAGTGTCTTAAATCCTCCTTTCTCTATATATAGATAGATAATTTATATAGCCAACACCAGGAAAGAATCTGTATGGGGCTCTTGAAGTTCTGAGGAAGGCAATAATATTTCAGTGTAAACAAAACCATTTCAGCTACCCAGAAAAACCTTACTTTCAATACCAATGAACATAGAAGTAACATCTCCCTATGACAATTTTGCATTATAACATCACACAAATTTTTTTTTCATTAATTGGTCATTTATCATCCAATTATCAACCTCTGCTTATAAAGCAATCTATACTAATAAAAAGCAAAGCCCTCACTCACCACTAATTCTCCAACTTCCCGTGTAGGTAGAAGGCTGAAATTTGGCAGGCGTATTACTTACAGCTTACTTACAAAAGTTAAGCAGGTTTCATTTTGAAATTCTACATGTAACAGTCATAACAGTCAATAACGGTCGACAACATCCGCCATGTTGAACTTTATTATTTACGGTCCCATCTTCACAAAATTTGGTAGGCGGGTTCCCTGCGCTAACCAAAACCAATGTATGTACTTATTTCGGTGGTATGATGCCACTGTCGGCCGTCATATTGAACTTTTCAACTTTTTTTTGTTACTTATGGGCCCATCTTCAAGAAATTTGGTACGCGGGTTCCCAACTCTAACTGAATCCTACTTACGTACATATATACGTCCATAGCCTGCAGCTCGGTCACCGTGTGAGGCCATTGGGTCCCCCCATCCCAACGCCTCCCACGTTGTTGGCTGCCTGCCTATATAAGGCTGTCTGTCGCTCCGGTCTCTACAGCATGAACTTGCTTCGCCACGGGATTCACGTCTCCCAGCTGATAACTACAGCCTTTATATTTAATCCACGGCTTCTCCGCCGTTTTATTGTTTGTTTATTATGATTATAGTTATTGTTTAGGTATTTTAGACTTACTTTACATTGTTCAGAGGGTCGGAACAGAATTTTATCAAAACCTGGCAGGATCTAATCAATAATATTTTGGAATGTTATGTTACAGCCTTATTCCAAAATGGATTAAATTCATTTTTTTTCTCAGAATTCTACACACAACACCCCATAATGACAACATAAAAAAAGTTTACTTGAGATTTTTGCAAATTTATTGAAAATAAAAAAAAACTGAGAAATCACATGTACAAGTATTCACAACCTTTGCCATGAAGCTCAAAAATGAGCTCAGGTGCATCCTGTTTCCCCTGATCATCCTTGAGTTGTTTCTGCAGCTTAATTGGAGTCCACCTGTGGTAAATTCAGTTGATTGGACATGATTTGGAAAGGCACACACCTGTCTATATAAGGTCCCACAGCTGACAGTTCATGTCAGAGCACAAACCAAGCATGAAGTCAAAGGAATTGTCTGTAGACCTCCAAGACAGGATTGTCTCGAGACACAAATCTGGTGAAGATTACAGAAAAATTTCTGCTGCTTTGAAGGTCCCAATGAACACAGTGGCCTCCATCATCCGTAAGTTGAAGAAGTTTGAAACCACAAGGACTCTTCCTAAAGCTGGCCGGCCATCTAAACTGAGAGATCAGGGGAGAAGTGCCTTAGTCAGGGAGGTGACCAAGAACCTGATGATCACTCTGTCAGAGCTCCAGAGATCCTCTGTGGAGAGAGGAGAACCTTCCAGAAGGACAACCATATCTGCAGCAATCCACCAATCAGGACTGTATGGTAGAATGGCCAGACGGAAGCCACTCCTTAGTAAAAGGCACATGGCAGCCCGCCTGGAGTTTGCCAAAAGGCACCTGAAGGACTCTCAGACCATTCTCTGGTCTGATGAGACAAAGATTGAACTCTTTGGTGTGAATGCCAGGCGTCACATTTGGAGGAAACCAGGCACTGCTCATCACCAGGCCAACACCATCCCTACAGTGAAGCATGGTGGTGGCAGCATCATGCTGTGGGGATGTTTTTCAGCGGCAGGAACTGGGAGACTAGTCAGGATAAATGGAAAGATGACTGCAGCAATGTACAGAGACATTCTGGATGAAAACCTGCTCCAGAGCGCTCTTGACCTCAGACTGGGGAGACGGTTCATCTTTCAGCAGGACAACGACCCTAAGCACACAGCCAAGATATCAAAAGAGTGGCTTCAGGACACAGGAGTGTCTGGAGAGATCTTAAAATGGCTGTGCACCGATGCTTCCCATCCAACCTGATGGAGCTTGACAGGTGCTGCGAAGAGGAACGGACAAAAGTGGCCAAGGATAGGTGTGCCAAGCTTGTGGCATCACATTCAAAAAGACTTAAGGCTGTAATTGCTGCCAGATGTGCATCGACAAAGTATTGAGCAAAGGCTGTGAATACTCATGTTCATGTGATTTCTCAATTTTTTTATTTTTAATAAATTTGCAAAAACCTCAAGTAAACTTTTTTCACGTTGTCATTATGGGGTGTTGTGTGTAGAATTCTGAGAAAAAAAAGTAATTTATGGATTTATGGATGCACTATATATACAGTACCTGCAAAACTGTGTAACTGAATTGGGTTAAACAATATTGTTATTTAACCAGTATTTCATTTTCAACAGAGAACGCAACTGAAAAACTTGGTATGTGCACATGTCAAAATAAATGGGGTACCTTCATGATCATCATACAATTAAATCCTAAGTTACATGGCAGAAAGCTCCCAAAACATTGCCATAAATAAAATGTATGCCATGTTATGGCTTTGTAACTAAAAATGTTCTTATTTGCATTGTCATTGCTAAATTTTTTACAGCTGCCATAGACCTTGATGCTGATTTCAAGAACAATTTTATTTAAATTCCATTTAATAAAATCCAAATACTGCATAGTGTGCATGGGTTATGAAGTACACTTAATAAACTGAATAAATTAAAACACATACAATTAATAACATTCATTAATTAGAAATGCACACGTAAACTAATGGCAAATATAACAGAATCTTATAGTGCTCCAAAATGGGACAAATGGCAAAATTTACTTTTTTATTACCTTGCTAGTTTCAGGTACTTTTTCAGCAATTGTTCGAATCTTCTTTGCCTTTGGTGGACTTCCAGAACTTGAAATAGATGTCAGAGATCTGGAAGGTGAAACTCCACCTTCACCCTCATCATATTTACATTCAAGCCCGCCTAGACGTTGACCACCTCCAGAAAATGGCACAAAGTTAGTCTTTTCAGGAGTTAGTAATGAGCTGTCCTCGGCATCAGTTGTTTCATGTGGTGGTGCATGGCTGTCTTCTGTTTGTTTATATTTCGCTAAAATTACTGCCTCATCTTCCAAATGTACAGTTGCTGTTTTAGTCGCTACATACTCCTGATTTTGGATTTTAACTTGATTTGTGGTGCTGGCCCTTTCCATCTGAATTGGGTTGTCCAAGGCAAAAGACAGCTTTTCTGTGGACGCATCTTCATCTTTCAAAGACTGAGGAGGACCACAACTAGATATGTTTGATGTCTCCACTGAAGACTGGGCATATATTTTGTCACTGCATCCATCATCAGCACTAATTTCACCAGGAATAGAAGATGTTGATACTTCTTTCTTTCTCTTAAGATATCTACCACAGATAGAAAAGAAATTCAGTTATCTCAAAAACGGAGGATGAATTTGCTGATTAGGATATTATTTAATGTCAAATGCATCTCTGTACATAGACATTGGACAGAGCATGGTAAGGATTATAATCAGTAATCTTCAATTCATTTTTCTCTCCTGCAGATGTCATTAATATTTGGTGCATTTAAGGAAAATGATATCTGAGCGTGCAATTATGCATGTTGGATTCCCCTTCTTTTTCTATACTGACACAGAAGGAGTGGTTACTAAAAATAAGAATTTGTTTTAAAAAAAAACAAAACAAACAATCAGACACATTATGAAGGGGCCATATGTTAAAGAAGGACCGGAAAATGTGTGAAGCTTCTAAACATTTCAGTCATTTTAAACGGAGGACTGCCATGCATATATTATATTCTTGTATTGCCCACCTCCCAATAACCTTCACCAACAAGCTCTAAAAAATAACCATATTCACACCGTTGTGACTCATTATTTAAACTTCTCAGTATAGATTTAATTATCAAATGTCTAATCCATCAATTAAATAAGGAAAACGTCATTAATGTTAATTTGATTGCACTGAACTTGTCATGACATTTACATAAAGAGGTTGGGTAACACTTTACATTGAGTGTCCCTAATACCTTACTATGTAATTACATATACAACTGCATTGTAATTATATATTGTTCTGTTGTCCTTAATGTGTAACACAATGTAACATTGTAGTTAAGTACTCAGTTGTAATTGTTACTCCACAATTTATATAAGTACAATTTACAAGTTTACTTACATAGTTACAATGGACCGGTACTTTAAAAATGTAATTAAAACATTCAAGTAAGTAACCACAATATCATAACAGATGTTCCAGGATCTGGGCAATTTTAATAGAGAATAACAGTAATAATTGCATAGGTTAACAATGAAATTTTAAAATGTACTTTAAAAGGTGAAAACAACTCTGCAAAGTCATTACCTCTTGCTTGAAAGATCCATTGTCCTGAGCTGAAATTCTATCCAGAATTATGTGTGTAACGTTTGTAAATTCTACACATATATCCTTATATCTTCTTTGTGGGATTTCCACCAACATCCCAAGAATGTGTAGGTTGAATTACATGGCCATAAGTAAGACAGTGAGTACTGGTGCGTGTCTGTCAGTGGATATTGCAAAGGGTTACTTCCCTGTCCAAGACTGTTTCCTGCCTTGCACCCAACAATGCTTGGAATGGCTCTGCTTCCCTGTGAGACTGGGGACTTCTGTCTTCACACATTATACACTTAATCTCAAAATTTTGTCATTAGTACTATAACATGAAAAAAGTTTGTTCTAGATATGTCTTCAACATTTCTTGCATTTCTCACATTGTCTCTCATCCTACATTTAAATCATTGTAGACACAAATGACATTCCTGTGTTCCAAATAACAACACCCAATATACCCAATAAAACTCCAGGCACCTCACACCTAGAAAAACAAGACTTGAGCTGGGAGAACTTACTGCCCGAGTAGAGCTGCAATGGTGGGAGGATGAGATAGCAGTCTGCTTGCTGCTTGTGCTGTTCGACGCTTTTGCAAAACAAAAGATGATAATGGTGAGGTGCAAAGGAATTTAAGGTGGCCCGGGTTTACAAATTTATTCGTAAGCTTCAGGGATTCTAATGTTAAAAGTTCCCTTTAAACTACTCCAGTGTAGCTTTAGCAGTATATTTAGGGTCACTGCCCTACTGGAAGGTGAAACTTTGTCCCAGTCTCCAGCAGAGTGAATTTTCCTCAAGAGCAGCCCTGTATTTAGTTCCATCCGTCTTTCCTTCAATCCTAACCAATTTTCCTGTCCCTGCTGATGAAAAACATCTCCACAGCATGATGCTGCCAAATGTTAAAAATTTAGTCACATATGACCAGAGAACCTTTTTCAATGTGTTTGGGGAGTCCACCACATGCTGTTGGGCAAGTTCCAAACATATTTTCTTTTTTCTTTTTAAGCAATGCTTTTTTTCTGGCCGCTCTTCCATAAAACTTTGCTCTATTGAGTGTATGGCCTACAGTGGTCCCTATTGACTGATACTACCATTTCTGCTGTGGATCTTTGCAAGCTCCTTTCCTGTTATCCTTGGTCTGTGAGTTTTGGTGGGCGGCCTTTTCTTATCAGGTCTGTAGTGGTGCCATAGAATTTCCATTTTGTCATGGATTTAATGGTGCTCCTTGGGATATTCCGAGTTTGGGATTGTTTTTTCAATAACCCAACCCTGATCTGTACTTCTCCATAACTTTGTCTCTGACCTGTTTGGAGTGCTCCTTGGTATTCATGATGCTTACTTAGTGGTGTTGAAGAATCAGGGGCTTTTCAGAACAGGTCTTTTATATAGACATCATGTGGCAGACATTGTGGCACTGGTTGCACACAAGTTGACACTAATCAACTAATTACATAAATTATTAAGTTAAATGGTTGGACCAAATTCTATTTAGAGGTTTCATAGCAAAGGGAATGAATATATATATCTTTTCAGTTTTCATTTATTTTCTAATATATATATATATATATATATATATATATATATATATATATATATATATATATATATATATATATATATATATATATATATATATATATATATATATACACACACACACAAGATGTCTTATTTTCATTCCACTTCAACAATTTGGACTATTTGTTAAGTCCATTACATAAAATCCAAATTAAACTTTATTTAAATTCCAGATTATAATTTATTAAAACAGGACAAACACCTGTTTGCCAATTGTTTGAACACTTTTGCAAGGCACTGTAAATGTAACAGTAGTGTAATTATCCACTGTACTAGCAAAATTCTAAATATACAAATTATGCAAAAAATTTTAATTAATTTGAGTATTGTTTGATAATGAAGCAGATTTACATAAAAGCTGCCTAACACAGACTTTAAACTGACTTGTTCTGCAGTAATATCAGTCCCACATGTTGAGTAATTCTTCCCAAAACCGGAACCAACATTGTACTATATCTGATGCGGATATATATGAATACCAATTACTACGCCCTACAATTTTCCACTTGTAATAACCATTTCAAATACATATATGAAGAACATTTTAAAGCAATTATAGGACAAGAGATTTACTAACTGTTGGTCTAGGTGCAATGGAAAAAAAAAAAAATCAAAGATAACATTGAATTCAAACTACTGTAGAATTGTGTTGTACTGCTTGAAAGGTAGTGCATTACTGGATTACAGTAAATGATAAAAGTAATCATTACAGATTTAATATGTGAACTTGAATGTGAATATGAATAAAAAACAGAATTATTTACAGAAAAAATATTTAGACTCAACCATTGTCTTTATTTGGAAAAAAATATATTTTTACACTAAGAAAATATAAAACAATAAATTCAACCCCCTCATACCTTATAATAGCGCTGCCCCCTGTTAGACCAAGGGATTTTAAGGTTGTTTTCTTAAGTCCTTCATCTCCAACAATCTGATTAAAAGAAAATAAAAATCTAACTTTCATTCATTACTTTCATACAGTTCAATCAACTGTTAATTATAAATGAGAAAGGAGGTTATCTCAAGTGTCAAAGTTAGACTAGATTATTTTTCTCTTATCTCTAAGAAGGAAATGGTATCTAAAATGATTACAGCATGTGATTACAAAGTGACCATATGACAAACTTGCAAGTGCACACTGAAGTAACAACCAGGAAAGCCTTGAGAGACCTTCTGCTCACTTACAGACAAGTAACTTTATACAACACAAATTTGACTAGGAAAATAATTATCTATTATCTATAATCTTCCTATTCTGTCTTTTAGTGTCTTTATAGGATAAATTAGGAATTTCTCAAGACAAATAGTCTTTTCACAGTTATGAAATATAATAATTTGCCACAGGATATTGCGTTCCAAACTGATGCATTTCTAATAAATAAATAAATAAAAAGCATTCATGTTGTTGAGATTTAAAATAATGTCTATTGATCCAAATGAGAAAATAAAAGCCTTAAAACCTCTTGAATATGCCAATTTTCAAAGGGGGGTGATGTAATTGGAACCTGACACTTTTTACAATCCTACTTACATTAATTTGGAATCACCAATCCAACAACCCTACGTGTCTGTGATGTGATAGTAAGCTCTATACTATGTCAAGGAAACATGCAACCTCCACACAGACAAGCTAAGGACAATAGATCTGTAAAGCTGTGCAGTGTAAAGTATTCTGCCACTCTACCTAAACGCTAATCATTCATACAGTACTCAGTTTGCAAGTAAACAACATTTCCATTGCTGTTTCCATTTCCATTCGATTACTATATGATTTTATTTTAATCCCACTTCACTTTCAGTTGCAGCGCAATGACTAACATGGAGAACATCTGGGGAAGAAGCAGGCTTCAAAAATATAAGATCAGGAACACATTCCCATTTCCTTGAGGACAACTAGTCATAAATGGAAAAGTGAGTGCCACAAACTTGCAGATTAAATTTCTGTAAGTCTTTAGCTGGGTTGTACATATCTAATCTAAGTGCTAATAGCCATAACTTCTAGTTATTACAATTACGAAAAATAAGATAAATGGAAAATATGAACATTAGATTTGTTAACTGTATTTTTGCATTCTGGATGTATTTATAAATCATTTTAAAAGAAAAACAATGCCTGGCTTTGTGCTATTTAACTTTCTCTCTAACCTTCCTGAAAACTCCACCTAAAACAGTCTCTTTCAAAAGATAAGTGAAAGGAACACATCTGGACCACAAGAAAAAGAGGCAAGAACAGGTTATAAAATGTATTACTCCAAATTTCCTTTTGCCGTCATAAATATACCTTGGAAACATAGAAGGTATGTTTCATTACTGCATGGCACCGTACCTAATGCACTAAAAGTGTCAGTCATTAAAACTTTACTTAAAAAGTCAGACCTAGACCCACACATACTAAATAACTATAGTCCTATTTCAAATTTACCATTTCTCTCTAAAATACTAGAGAAAGTAGTCGCCAGTCAGCTTCAGTCACACCTTATGTGTTACAATTTATTTGAGAAGTTCCAGTCTGGCTTTCGCACTGGTCATAGTACAGAAACGGCACTAACACGGGTTGTAAATGACATTCTGATATCCTGTGATGAAGGAAATTCCACTGTAATTTTGTTGGACTTAAGTGCAGCATTTGACACCATTGACCATTCTATTTTACTGCACAGGCTAGAAAACGATGTTGGGCTTACAGGCCCCGTACTCACTTGGTTTAGTTCTTATTTATCAAATCAATTCCAATATGTACAGAAATGTGCTGACAGTACTCCATCATTATACACAGAAGTTCAATATGGTGTCCCGCAGGGCTCAGTACTGGGACCTTTACTGTTTTCACTTTACATGCTTCCACTGGGATCTCTCATTAGGAAACATAATGTTAATTTTCACTCGTATGCAGATGACACCCAGTTATACCTTTCATTTAAATCAAATGAAGTTTCTCCGATGTTGTCTTTAATTAGTTGTGTTAGTGAATTAAAGGAATGGATGAATGAGAACTACTTGTCTTTAAATACAGATAAAACAGAGATGTTAATTGTTGGAGGGAATGACGCTGATCACAGCAATATTTTGTCGTCATTTAACTCAGTTGGAATCCCAATTAATTTTACTGAATCAGCCCGCAATCTTGGAGTTATCTTTGACTCTAGCATGTCATTTAAAGCACATATTACAAAGTCGTCCAAAACATGTTTTTTCCATCTTAAAAATGTTAGGAAATTAAGGCGCTTTCTAAATAAACAGGATTGTGAGAAATTAATTCATGCATTTATCTCTAGTAGGATTGACTACTGCAATGCGGTGTTCACTGGCTGTTCAAACTGTTCTCTATACAGCCTCCAGTTAATCCAAAATGCGCTGCAAGAATTATTACAAGAACAAGAAAATATGAACACATAACTCCAGTTCTTAAATCTTTACACTGGCTCCCAGTTAAGTTCAGGGCAAATTTCAAAATCCTCCTTTTAACATATAAAGCATTAAATGGCCAAGGTCCGGCTTACTTGTCTGAACTTATCATGACTTACAAACCTGAGCGCACATTAAGATCTCAAGATGCCGGTCTGCTTAGGATTTCAAGGATTAATAAAATAACAGTGGGAGGTTGAGCTTTTAGTTACAGGGCCCCTAAACTGTGGAATGGTCTTCCTGCTTCCATAAGAGATGCCCCTTCAGTCTCAGCCTTTAAATCCCGGCTGAAGACTCACTACTTCAGTTTAGCATATCCTGACTAGAGCTGCTGATTAACTGTACATACTGCATCTCTGTTGTTAGTCATTAGCACTATAACATAAGTAACATGATAATTATATTTGAATACTAACCCTCACCTATTCTGTTTCTTTTCTCGGTACCCAAATGTGGCAATTGGTGCCACGGCCCACCTGCCAAGTTGTTTGCCTGCCTATGGTAAAGTCATCCCTGATGGAGGATCACAGGAATCATGGGAAAGAGGGGTCCTTTCATCGGAGCAACGTTTCAGCCGTGGCATGGCCAAATGGGGAGGCAGCTAGATGGATGAGGTCTCCAGGACTCTAAAAATATCCAAACCTAATTATGTCATATCATCTACTGTTAAACCGTACTTCTAAAATTTTTATTATTATGCTGTCTTAAGGAATTGTTCTGTTCTGTATATTGTATTGTATTGACCCCCTACTTTTGACACCCACTGCACGCCCAACCTACCTGGAAAGGGGTCTCTCTTTGAACTGCCTTTCCCGAGGTTTCTTCCATTTTCCCTACAAGGTTTTATTGGGAGTTTTTCCTTGTCTTCTCAGAGAGTCAAGGCTGGGGGGCTGTCAAAAGGCAGGGCCTGTTAAAGCCCATTGCGGCACTTCCTGTGTGATTTTGGGCTATACAAAAATAAACTGTATTGTATGTTTTCTTAAATCAGAGCCTTTGGGACTCCAATGTATCAGGTAAGTTTTAAGATTTTCCTTTTAATGTTTGTACTGTTGACTCTGCAGACCCCTACATATCTCTAGAGTTTTTTTAAATTTCTGAATAAAAAAAGAGAAAGAACAAATTTCTTTTGACAAACTATTTTTTCAGAATCATCAATTTGACTTGAAAAATACCAAATGTATCCTTTATTCTAAAATTATATAAGGATTATATGGTGCAGTTGTTTTATGCTCATTATTTAAATATACAAACCTACCTCATCTCTCATATAAATGCACACTGGAGTGAATTCCATCAACTGCAGTTCTACAATCCTGCATACAAAAGAAAAAAAGAAAAACATACTTTACAAGAACTTTCTCTTTTGAAAAAAAATAACCAAAAAAAGAGTTTTAAAAAGTTGTACAATTCGTTATAATTTTAGAAACAAATATTTAGATTATCTGTGTAGTTTTTAAATAGTTAATGTCAAAAATAATTGGTTCTTTGATATAAACTTTATATCACCATGTACCAGGTTCTGAAATCTTTAGTCCTGTACAACACATTACCATAAGCAAAAACTGAAAAAATGAAAAACACAAAACACACACAAGAAACGTATCTTCCATAAATCATAACAAAAGATTCAATAAAGGAAATGTACACAAATTAAGAACAGCAATAAAATTCTGTAGTGTAACAAAGAAAATACTACCTGTTTTGTATAATAATCAATACAAAACTTTAATACTGAACACAAAATGATATTTAATAATCCTTCCTTGCACCCTCTGCAAATATATAAATTAATGCCCAACCAATAAAAATGGGCACTGATATATCAGGCCAATAGTTGGTCTATACATATACATCAGTATTGGTTGAACTAACATTCTTTCAAGGAAAGGAAGTTTATTAGGTTGTTTTTCTATGATAAAAGGCCTATTTGAAAGGCACTTTCCTAAAATAATATGCACAATGAAGGTAATGAATTGAACATTAACAATGTACATGCTAAACAATTCCATATGCCCACATTCATTGAGCCCGGGACAGACAAATTTTTCAGAACATAAAAATAAAGATTTTTTAATTTACTTATTGCTATACTTGAGGTTCACAATGTTCCAGTTTTTCTACATTACCCCTACTTTCACCCCTGCCAAAATGGATGCTAAACAGCTTACTCCAAATGTCCAAAAGCTTTTACTCAGTAACTAAGATCAACTTTGTTTTAAAGGTCAAGAGCTCACACAGTAAAACATTGCACAAGTTTCACTTTCAAACGGTTACACACTTGTTTCTGAATTCCGCAGTAATTGGTCAAAGCCTCATTATAATGTTTCAATAAATTACAATCTATAGAAAATATCATATTGTTTCAGAAACTTAAATTAACAGATATAGTTCTAAAAAGGAAAAAATAAATAAAAATTTGTCCACAACGAGATGGGCTCTAGGATAAATTTCTAACCTGTACAATGTAAGACAAATTGGGCATTGCACCATTTTAGTAGGCTTTCAATGACACAAAAGGCCACTGATGAAAAGGTATTAATTAGGTATGTGTCTGCTGTGACTTTTAAAGGAAAAAAAAAGGATTCACTAGAAGCTGGTAACATCAAGACGAACCTTTATCACTGTGATGGACTAACTAACGTATCTATAAGCAAGGATCGTGTGTAGCTATAAAGGAATTTAGCCCAACCACCATAGGACTCCCTTTCTCTTTAATTCTTTTAGGGCTGAATATTTTTTCCAAAAAGTAAAAGCACACAAAGCAACGTTTTCACACATTAATTATAAAACATCTGTCGCTGCATGCTGCAGCCACCAGTTCACCATCTCTTGTGGCTAAAGATTCTCTGACGGGAGGTAGGCTGGCTGCCAGGCTATCTTCGCATGGCAGGTGGTGCAGCAGCAGTCACACTCACAATCTACTTTGTACTTCTTGTTATTGTAAGTGGCAGCCATCCCAGGTGAACGTTACCGTAGGAGGGTCAGCTACACAAACATGCTCGGCACCACAGTCAGCTGAGGCCAGCACCCCACTTTCATTTAGAATCTCAAGCTCCAGATCGCTTGTATCAAAATCAGAGTCCGACAAGTCAACGTCCAATTCAGAGATGATGTGCAAAACTTCATCCACGGAGTACTTTGCTTTGTGCATTTGCTCTCTCCCCAGATGTCGATGCCATGTTTGCCGATGTTTGGTCTTCACTACTCACTCGAGCACAGGGATCTCATTCAAACCAACAAAGCTAACGGAAATGTAATGACGATCTTTGTCACACTCAACCCCTGATGTTTACAAAAGTCGACATCCGCCCTGAAAAGGTTAAACTAGATGCATGCATCTGTTTTGCTTCTTTTGAGCAGGAAGCTTACCCACACTCTTCATAGAGAAAAAGCACTTTATTTTGGCCTTGAAGCTGTTCTACATAGAAAGTATTGGGGGTTGGGTGAACGGACCTAGCTGTTAGATCCACTCTTTCAAGCTTAAGATTTGTACAAGTGATTAAGTTCAGTCTAAGAAAAGATGCCATATGTACAGAAATTAGCTTCAACACCTACACTCATATCAAGAGAGCCACACTTTTCCCTAAGAGATGGCAAAAGACATGACAAAACACATACTATTTAACGGAGGACGATGCCACTGCACTGTGAACACAAAGGACCATGTGACAAAGTCCATGATGGTGCTCCACCTCAAACAAAGATCATTAATTGAACTCAGAGGAATGGCATGAAACACAATCTAGCAACAGCCATTACCTTTAAAGACTTGGTAGCATCTATGTAGACATACATTAAAACTGCTACTAAATAATCTTTTTACAAGATTTTAGCTAAATCAGAAACAACAGCATTTTGAGTTTTTAAAGAATAGTTTAGCCCTCTCTTGACCAAGGACAAGTTGATGGTGGCATTATGCTACAATTTCACTGGTGAAACACTAAACAAAACTTCTAAGATCAAGAAAATCCAGAACATGTCTAAACAAAAATACTGTATAACCAACCTCTTCTATCTTATGTGTTTATCTGTCTCATTTGACTTACACCCCATCTTTATGGTCAATATATATAAAGCTATAATATTTCTTGAGTTCATCAATAAACTATCAATCTTTTTTTTAAATTGTGTTTCACTTACCATAATATAGCTTGGTACTATAATCTGCTTAGAAATATCAGAAAAATAGATTTATTTATTGTTCTACTGTGTGGTAAAGTGAGGTTCGCAGCTTATTGGCACCTTTTAACACTAGAATTATCAGAGCCTACAAAACAACTCGTAGATCCATCCCACCTTAAATCGTTTCTCACCTCTTCGTCAGTGTCTTTTGTCCTTTAAATCAAAATAAAGACGCGCTACAGCTCTACACTCTGTGACGATCATTATTCTTCGGTTAGAATCTTAAATAAAAGTGCGCTTGTTTTGTTATACTTGTACATCAACATTTATATGTTACTTACATAAAAGCCAGATCAAATGTTATTTACTTACTTACTACAGAGCATGTAAACTAGTGTAGGTAAACAGACTTGAGCTGCGAAAACTGTGCGCCAGTGGGGGTTGTGATAGCAGACTGCTTGCTGCTTACAAACATATTTAAAGGACAAAAGACGCTGACGGAGAGGTGAGAAGCGATTTAAGGTGGGACAGATCTATGAGTTTTTTCGTAGGCTCTGGTAATTCTAGTGTTAAATAAATAAATCGCTAGGGAGGGCATGGCAGTTTTCATGCACGGTGTGGGAGCAGACAACCCTGCACTTGGTGCACAGGTGCAGGATCATCTGCGACCCTAATTGACACTTGCTGATTGCCACAGTTGTGCCACACCCCCCTTTTTAAAAAGCGAAGCATGAGTACGAGAGAAAAGGAAAAAATGAGAACAGAAGATAATGGAGGTTAAAGGGAAAGAAAGAGCAGAAGGCAAAAGAAGCCAGTGTGAGCGAGCTCAAGAGAGCAGGCTCAACGGGAGAAAAGACAGGCAGCCAGGAACAGAGCCCCTGGATGGGAGTGTGTGGCCAATACTTGTGGGAGGTTGAAGTGGATCACTCCAGCTGAACATGTCTGAGACGCTGGAGTGACAAGGAGTGTGAACTGCTCACCGGAGAAGACCGGGAACGCAGCAGGGGTCGAGGAAGCTTGGGAGGAAAGCCCCAATGTGAACGTCATGGTCGTTGGGGACCCAACCATAGGTCTAAGAGTGGGAGCCTTAGAGTAGCCATAGGAAGGCAGGGACCCAGACCTGGAAAAGGTCAGCTGCACCTACTGTTTGGGTGACTCCTCTGCTTCAAGGCCCAAATGGGATGAGCACAGGAGCCACAAGTTAGAAGATCAATGCACTAGGCTTTTAGAAAAGACACTTTCCTGCCAACTGAGTTTTAACCTTGTTTTTAATGGATTTATTTATTCTGATATTAACCACAACCTCACTTTTGTTTTTAATTGGATTATTTACATACTGAACTTACTTGTATCACTGCACGTTTTGGACACTTGTTTTGTGATTTTGTTTTTTTAATAAAAGCACTTGCACTTTTCACTATGCCCTTGCCTGGTGTTTGTCCTCAACTATTCAGCTCATCCCGGATATGCCTATGAACAATGTCAGGTTCAAGAGGCTCCCAAAACATAAGAGGGAACAAAGAGCCGACCCTCACCATCACATGCTGTTTAGTTAATTACTGCTATTGAGTAATGTCAATCAATTGTTTTTTTCTGAACTACATTTTCTTACACCAAGTATGTCTACATATCATATTAAATGTCTGACAAAACTACATTTTGGCTCCACCGTTGTGGTGTCATGCAATAGACTGGACCATGAAACAAGTAATGGCAAAACAGGATGCAAATGAATTTTTGACTAATTGCCATTCCTGAATACCTCTAAGGGTAGGACTAAAGCAGCCACAATAATTATCAAACCAAGTAAGAAATCTTGAGTAATTGGGAGGTATTGCTACATCAGACCTGAAAATCAATAGGAACAAAACTGGAGATGTTGAGGAATTTCAACAATTCAGGTTCAAACAGCCCTTGAATATCTGACATTATAAGTAGAACAATTTCACCCATAAACTCATTGAAAAACTTTTGCCAATATCGCATAAAGATTTTCCAGAACCTATTCTGCATTCTCCTCTTTTGTTTTACAAAAGTGAAAATTAAACCATGTTAAAATAATACCTGAAGTACCAGTTCCAGTTTCAATGTCAGAATTAAATGCATGACTAACTGTGAAGCTTCCATGTCGAAACACTGTTTAAAAATGTCATTTGACTAACTGCAATTATTACTCTTTGGATCCACTGTTCCACCAAACAACTTCATATCATAAGTTCAAAATACTTATTCAGGCCCTGAAAATATAACCTGTCTTTTAACCTCAAGGAAACTAGGAAAAAAAACACCTGGGGCCTCATGTATAAACGGTGCGTATGCACAAAAAATGTTGCAAATGTTGTCAAATCGTGATATATAAAATCTAAACGTGGCGTAAAGTAACGCACATTTTCATGCTAGCTCAAACTCTAGTGTACGCAAGTTCTCTGCTCGGTTTTGCAAATTGGTGGCACCCAGCGTCAAAGCAGTGCTTTTGTTCCAGTGTGGTTTCCCTTTCTTTGTTAGATCCACATCCCTGACACGGCTTTATCAAATGCACTGAAATTAACCGCATATTCATTATTAGTTTAAGGCATCCGATTGTAATTAACCTGTAACAATACAGGGTGTGCCAAAAAGAATATCAGAGTTTTAAAGAGCTGTAGCTTTGCGCCCATTCATCAGAGACTGCAGAGCAACCTACTGGCATCTTGAGGAATTAATCTAGTTTCATGTTGTATATAAAAAAAAAAAAAAGAATACTGGAGATTCAAAGAGCTATATTTATTGAATTATACAAGCATATACAAAAATTGTTATATTCACGCGTTTCCCACATTGTCTATAAATGTTCTATGTGCCAACCCGAGTAACTGTATCAATATTGAGGCGGTATTCAAATTCCTGCCAAACTCTCTCTAACATATCGGGACTGACGCTATGAATTGCAGCCGTTATCTTCAACTTAATTTCGTCCAAAGTTGTAGGCATTGGTGGTTGGAACAGTAATCCTTTGATGTATCCCCAAAGGAAAAAGTCACATTGGGCGATATCTGGGGATCTTGGATGCCAATGGTGGATTGACAAATCTTGGTTCCCAGACCTTCCTATCCAACGTTAGGGATAGGTCTCATTTAGGAAATACCGCACTGGAAGAGACCAGTGAGGTGGTGCCCCATCTTCATTGGTCTCCAAATTTTCCTGGATGAAAGTTGAAAACTCAACTCGACGCGTCTTACCCCCTTGTCTAAGGGCCTGAACCAACTGCAGACCATACGGTTTCATAAGCAACCGGCGTCGGAGAATTCTCCATACACTTGACTTTGGTATCTGTAACTCATGACTTGCTCGTCGAAATGATTTCGATGGGCTCCAAGTGAATGCAGTATGCACTTGGGCGACATTGTCAACAGAGGAGGAAGTTCGAAGTCACCCAGTGCTTTTACCTTTGCAGATACATGTAGTATCCTGAAATTGCCGGTACCATCCACGGACGTTATTCTCATTTGGAGGGTCAGTCCCAAATTTTTGATGAAATGCCCGCTGCACAGTAACAACCGATTGAGGTTTGGCGAATTCGCAAACGCAAAAACCTTTTTGTTGTGGCACAGCCATAACTGCAAACGTAACTAATCGAAACAATCTAAACTTATCAAAAAACTGTTAGCTTTTTCATAAGCACTAGCACCATCTACAGGCAATGAAAATGAAACTAGATTAATTCCTCACGACACCACTAGGTTCCTCTGCAGTCTACGATGAATGGGTGCCAAGCTACAGCTCTTTAAAACTCCGATATTCTTTTTGGGACACCTGCTATAATGGTCCATGGAATGGCAAAACTATTCCAAATACCATAGCTGCTTTACGGTTGTTACTCTCACTGCACTTTCTTCTTCTTTCAGCTGCTCCCATTAGGGGTTGCCACAGCGGATTATCTTTTTCTATATTACTCTCACTGTACCACTCGAAGTATTTATATCCCTGTATCTGAGTGTGGAATCACAGATCTACAGCAGCTGATCGGAAAGTAAATTATCGGTATACAGCATCTAGTACACGCTGCCTAAGCCATGCTGCCTATCTGAACTGCTCACATACAGCAAACACTTCAGAGCCTTTCCTGCATGGACCTCGCGTTCAGAAACAGTTTTATCCCAAGAACTATAAACACACTCAATCAGTCCATCAGGTGCTCTTTGTAGAACTGTTTGTATTTATTCGTACAATTACCTCACTGTAAACCTGCGATACGGTTATAATATTCAACAACCTGAGCCACTTTATAAAGCGTGTATTTACATATATCATCATTTTTCAGATGAAATGCAGCAAAATATATTTATTATACAGATAAAATGTTAACATCGTTTAAATAATCTACATTGTTAATAATTAAATTTGTGAGGACACAGTGTCACAACGCTAGCTAGTTCAGGGATTGTTCCTGCCTCGCACTGTATTCTTGCTGGGTCTGGCACGACACTGAAAGAATAAACAAACATGTGCTACGATGATATTTTAATGTTCCTTAAAAGTGTTGAAGAATCAGCATTCTAAGCTTACAGATGGCTTAACATCTATTACAGAGCTGATTGTGTGGCAATTGGGTACTTAGAGAAAGAAAAAGAAAGACAGGAACTGAAGGTTAGTACATTTGAAAGAGACAGTACTGTTGCAATAAATTATTTCATCGAAGGTCGCACACGGCGCAGCAAGCATCCTGCGTGAGGCAGGAACAATCTCTGGACAGGGTACCAGCTCGTCACTATCACTGCGCCACCATGTTCCCAAGTTTAATAACAAGCTTTAACTCCTATCATCAAGAAAATTATATCAAATATACATCTCAGTATTTTAATTATTCAGAGAACTGTAATATCACAAATATAATGGATTCTGTGTCCTGTCGGAGGAAGACAAAGCCCATTTAAGAAGCACGTAGTGATTCACACACAGAGTACATAGAACACGACATAAAAAACGAAGCATTTAACAGGCTAATTTAGTTTCGATGGTATTTGAGAAACTAGTAAATTAAATGATTTAAAAATGAAGTTTATGATGTTCTACTTTAATGACAAAATAAATTACATTAAAGTGGAAATTTCGAGCTTAAAGTTGACATTTCAAGATTTTTTTCTCACTGTGTCCACATTTTTTTTTCTTTTCTCTGTACCCTAATAAGCTTTCATATGACACTCAGACGGTGGGCTACGACTCACCTTTTCAAGGTGACTTTGATATTTGACAGCTTCTTTTTTTATTTTGGGCACTGTGCGACTTTGTGAACTTCAGCTTTCGAGTTTCTCCGAAATTCTATGTCACTCAATAAAATTCCTTTTGTTGTTTTTATACCACTTTTTAAACAAACAAATAGTCCATAATTCGTTCCAAAACTCTGGTCGTAACTCGAAGCAATTTCCCCTATAAAATTGCATGTAAATACAATTAATCTATATTTCTGCATAAATATGACCTAAAACCTCATTAGATTTTCACTCAAGTCCTAAAGGTAGATAAAGAGAAACCAGTTAAACAAATGAGACAAAAGTATTATACTTGATCATTTATTTATTGAGGAAAATGATCAAATATTACATATTTGTGAGTGGCAAAAGTATGTGAACCTCTAGGATTAGCAGTTAGTTTGAAGGTGAAATTACCGCCAGGTGTTTGCAATCAATGGGATAACAATCAGGTGTGAGTGGGCACCCTGTGTTATTTAAAGAACAGGGATCTATCAAAGTCTGCTCTTCACAACACGTTTGTAGAAGTGTATCATGGCACGAACAAAGGAGATTTCTGAGGACCTCAGAAAAAGAGTTGTTGATGCTCATCAGGCTGGAAAAGGTTACAAAACTGTCTCTCAAGAGTTTGGACTCCACCAATCCACAGTCAGACAGATTGTGTATAAATGGAGGTAATTCAAGACCATTGTTACCTTCCCCAGGAGTTGTCGACCAACAAAGTTCACTCCAAGAGCAAGGCGTGCAATAGTCAGTGAGGTCACAAAGGACCCCTGGGTAACTTCTAAGCAACTGAAGGCTTCTCTCACATTGGCTAAGGTTCACGTTCATGAGTCCACCATCAGGAGAACACTGAACAGCAATGGTGTGCATGGCAGGGTTGCAAGGAGAAAGCCACTGCTCTCCAAAAAAAAAATTGCTGCTCCTCTGAAGTTTGCTAAAGATCACGTGGACAAATCAGAAGGCTATTGGAAGATCGTTTTGTGGACGGATGAGACCAAAATAGAACTTTTTGGTTTAAATGAAAAGCGTTATGTTTGGAGAAAGGAAAACACTGCATTCCAGCATAAGAACCTTATCCCATCTGTTAAACATAGTGGTGGTAGTATCATGGTTTGGGCCTGTTTTGCTGCATCTGGGCCAGGACGGCTTGCCTTCATTGATAGAACAATGAATTCTGAATTATATCAGAAAATTCTAAAGGAAAATGTCAGGACATCTGCCCATGAACTGAATCTCAAGAGAAGGTGGATCATGCAGCAAGACGACCCTAAATACACAAGTCATTCTATCAAAGAATGGTTAAAGAAGAATGAAGTTAATGTTTTGGAATGCCAAGTCAAAGTCCTGACCTTAATCCAATCAAAATATTGTGGAAGGACCTGAAGCGAGCAGTTAATGTGAGGAAACCCATCAACTTCCCAGAGTTGAAGCGGTTCTATATTGAGGAATGGGCTAAAATTCCTCCAAGACGGTGTGCAGAAATGATCAAAAGTTACCAGAAACATTTAGTTGCAGTTATTGCTGCAAAGGGGGGTCACACCAGATACTGAAAGCAAAGGTTCACATACTTTTGCCACTCACAAATATGTAATAATTGATCATTTTCCTTAATAAATAAATGACCAAGTATAATATATTTGTCTCACTTGTTTAACTGGTTTCTCTTTGTCTAATTTTAGGACTTGAGTAAAAATCTGATGATGTTGTAGATCATATTTATGCAGAAATATAGAAAATTCTAAAGGATTCACAAACTTTCAAGCACAACTGTATATGTTTGGGCATTAAATAAAATCAAAATTTAATGATGAAAACATAACTTACTAAATAGGACACAATACTGAAATTCTCAGGGTGTTAATGTAAAAAGAACATATGCGGTTGAGGTAATACAGTTGTCCAGCTGCTTTGATGCCTAACTAATTATTACAATGTCAGCTTTTACTAACCAAGGAAAAAAAATACTACCAAATACAAAATAAGCTTAACTACGCTGGATATCAAGGTAATAATAATACATTTTATTTATATAGCGCCTTTCCCGTGCTCAAGGTACAGGAAGACAAGTGACTGCTCACTGCACAAACAGAAAGGTAGGCCTCTTTAGCATAACAGCCGAAACTAAAGAAGTAATAGGATCAAAATTGTAAAGGCATTTCTGAGAAGAATGAACAAATGCAATCACAAAGGTGCAGTAGAATTACAAATTAGATATTTAACGAAAAAGTCATAATTCTTGGCCACCTTAAATTCCCTCGCACCTTGTCAACAGAGCATTTGTTTTGCAAATGTGTCAATCGGCACAGGCAGCAAGCAGCCTGCTACCCTATCCCCCCCACCGATGCAACTTAAGATCTCCCAGCTCAAGTCTCTTTCTGGGTGTGAGGTGCCTGGAGCTGTATAGGGTAAATAATATATCAATATTTGGAACACATATATTTCATGTGTGTTCAGTGTCTAAAACAGTCTAGGCAAAGGTTGAATAACAAGAATTGTGAGGAAAGAAATGTTGAACACAAAACTAAAACAGAATTTTTTTTCATGTTATAGTAAAAATTAATGTGTGAAGACTGAAGTCCAAATATTTTTTTTTTTATTTATTAATTTTATTACAATCAATACATAGCAATCAAGTTTTTACAAAAAAAAAAGAATTATACTAAGAACAGATCGATCCCCACCCTTGAGAGAGAGAGCAAGCCAAACGGTGTAAAATTTAAGGCTTGTAAAAATACCTAAATCAACAAATTCTCTGTGCTTTATAAACTTATTTCAAAATATTACTGATTAGATCCTGCCATGTTTTGAAAAAAGTCTGCACAGATCCTCTAACTGAGTATTTAATTTTTTCCAATTTTAAATAATATAACACATCAGTTTCCCACTGACTTAAAAGAGGAGAGTTTGGGTTCTTCCAGTTTATCAGAATAAGTCTGCGTGCCAACAGTGTAGTGAATGCAATCACAATTTGTTTGTCTTTCTCCACTTTAAGACCCTCTGGAAGAACCCCAAACACAGCTGTTAATGGGTTAGGAGGGATTGTGAGTCCAAGACTGTCTGAGAGGTAATTAAAAATTTTTGTCCAGAATAATGTTAATTTGGTGCAGGCCCAGAACATGTGACCTAGTGAGGCTGGGGCTTGGTTGCAACGTTCACAGGTTGGATCATGCCCTGGAAACATTTTGAGAGTTTTAGTGAGACAGATGTGCTCGATATATAATTTTGACTTGTATAATTGTATGCTTTGTGCATATGGAGCTTGAGTGAATTCTCTGCATTGCTACTTTCCACTCCTTTTCTGATATATTAATTGAGAGGTCATTTTCCCAGTGTCCTCTTGGATCTTTGAAAGGAAGGGATTGTAAAAGGATTTTATATATTGTAGAGATGGAGTCTAACTCCTTGAAATTGAGCAATAATTTTTCCAGCGTGGATGAGGGTGCAAGATGAGGAAAATCTGGAAGGTTCTGTTTAACAAAGTTCCTGATTTGAAGATAGTGAAAGAAATTTGTAGCTGGAATGTTAAATTTGGAATGTAATTGTTCATAGGATGCAAAGACGTTGTCTATATAAAGATCTCTAAGCAAGTTAATTCCAAATTTTTCCAGATATTAAAACTGCATATGTTTGTGAGGTTGAAAGAGGTGGTTCTTTTGCAGGGTGCCACAGAAAGAAGCTTCTCCGTCTTAAAATGCTTTCTACATTGGTTCCAGATTCTAAGTGAGTGGAGCACAATTGGGTTATTAGTGTATTGCCGATAGCGTGTGTTTATTGGAGCACAGAGCAGGAATACAAAGAAGTACTGCAGGATTTTACTTCTATTGCGGTCCATGCCTGTGTATGTTCTTCTATTTGTGTCCAGGTTCTTATCGACTGTATATTTGCGCCCAGTAATAAAACTGGAAGTTAGGTAGAGCCATGCCGCCTTCTGCCTTTTGTCTTTGTAGGGTCGCTCTTTTGATGCGTGGATGTTTAGAATTCCAAATAAATGAGGTTATTGTTGAATCTAATTGCTTAAAGAACGATTTATTAATGTATATTGGTATGTTTTGAAATAAAAAGGAGCTTAGGAAGAATATTCATCTTAACAGTGTTAATTCTTCCAGCTAGTGTGAGATGAAGGGTTGACCATCTATGCAAGTCTTGTTTAATTTTTCCATGCAGAGACGAAATTTTGTTGATATAGAGCTTTATGTTTACTTGTGATGTTTACCCCGAGGTATTTAAACTGTTCTGCAATGATAAAAGGAAGGGTGTCTAATCTAATATTATATGCTTGAATTCACGGAAAGAGTACACTTTTATTCAGATTAATTCTGAGACCAGAGAGCTTTTGAAATTCTGTGAGTGCTGCTAAGACTGCAGGCACAGAATTTTCTGGATCCGATATATACAGTACCATGTCATCTGCATATAATGAGATTTTCTGTTCCAGTCCTTCTCTGCTAATCCCCTTTATCTGATCAGTATTTCGACAATGTATTGCCAGTGGTTCAATGGCAATTGCAAACAGCAGTGGTGACAAAGGGCATCCTTGTCTTGTGCCACGTTCTAGTTTAAAGTAGTCTGAGCAAATGTTATTGATGCAAACTGAAGCTTCTGGGTTAGTATACAGTAATTTAATCCATGCACATATGTTCGGGCCAAACCCAAACTTCTCCAAAATAGTAAAAAGGTATTTCCATTCAATCATGTCGAATGCTTTTTCTGCATCCAATGATAATAATATTTCTGGGGTGTTTGATTTAGTTGGTGAGTATATTACATTAAACAGGCGTCGAAGATTTGAAGATAAGTGTCGGCCCCTAATAAATCCAGTTTGGTCTTGTGATATTACTGAGGGGAGCACTTTCTCCATCCTTCTAGCTATGATTTTAGAGAGTATTTTAACGTCGTTATTCAGAAGTGAAATTGGTCTGTATGATGCACATTGTAATAAGTCCTTATTTTGTTTTGGAAAGACAGTGATTAGTGCTTGGCGAAAGGTTTGTGGAAGAGATTGGTTATCTCTGGCTTCTGTAAATGTTGCTAATAGGAGGGGAACTTAAGTCCAAATATTAAATAAACACTTTCACAAGAGGTGTAACAAAAAATAAGTGCACCTTAATTCAAGAATATAACCGAAGAAAAAAGAAATTATTCAATTTACATGTTGCTGCCAGTATGTAAAAACCAAAGTCCATTTATCAATTGCATGGGAGGGTTAGAGGTAAGAACGACTGCCTCTAAAATCAAGAGGTTGCGGGTTTGATCTCCTTGCTATCCCACATTTTCCATTTTGAGTAGTGAGCTGCTATTATCTATACTAATAAAAGGCAAAGCCCTCACTCACTCACTGACTCACTCACTGACTCATCACTAATTCTCCAACTTCCCGTGTGGGTGGAAGGCTGAAATTTGGCAGGTTCATTCCTTACAGCTTCCTTACAAAAGTTGGGCAGGTTTTATATCGAAATTCTACGCGTAATGGTCATAACTGGAAGCAGTTTTCTCCATTTACTGTAATGGAGATGAGCTTCAACGCCGTGGGGGCGGAGTTTCGTGTGACATCATCACGCCTCCCACGTAATCACGCAGTACATAGAAAACCAGGAAGAGCTCAAAAAAGCGCTTAAGAAAACATGCATTATATAATTGAGAGGGCAGCGAAACAATAAGAAGCGAGCGAGTGACATATACAAACATATTCATGAGTTCTGCTACTGGAAACAAAGCAGCGATGTAAACCTACACTTTAAATTAAGTTCATAGACAGGCTGCGCTGGCGTTTGTAATTTAGTGCCTGCCCATATAAGGCCGTCCGTCAGCGGCAATCCAATAGCAAACTGCCACGGGTAAATATTCACGGGTGAAGGACTGTGCTTATGGAGAGGAAGATGAGATGGTCAGGGTGGTGTTTGACACAAACTCAGCGAAACTGCGAGAGAAAGTTTTAAGTGCCAGGACTAAGGTAACATTAAATACAGCCACGGACATAGCACGAGATGGCACCAGCACAGCTGGAAACCTTCGATGCATGTACACCGAGCGGCTCACGTGAACTGACGCAGTGCACAGATAAAAGGCAACAGTTCCAAAGAGCTGAACAAAACCGAATTACACAATTGAAAAGGCAGCAAAAATATGAAGCGTCTGATAAGCATATTCATAAATCCAGCTACTGCGGAAACAAAGCACACGGTGGAAAAAGTCAATGTCCGCTAAAGGAAGACAGTGTAAAAACCCGTGCATGCAGTGTGTCAGGTCTCAGATAAAGAAGAAGACGAGCTGTTTATTGATGCAGTAAGAAGCGAATCGATGAATGAAACCTGTCATCTTTACAACGATTGACAAACATGGAATGTAACTTGAACACAACACATCCTACAAATACGAACCTGATTGAAAGAAATAATGATAATCAAATCCTTGATGACAGCAACACTCAGTAACACTCACAAAACAAATACTGTATATTGACAGTCATGTTACGTTATTTTTAAAATGTTCCCTTTTCTTTTTCTACCTTTTTTAACACACTACTTCTCCGCTGCGATACGCGGGTATATATATATATATATATATATATATATATATATATATATCCCGCTCTACATACTCGAATAATGGATACTTTATTCGCCATCAATGATTGTTTTGGTAAAGCCATACTCAGTGTATTCATTAGATGAGCGGTAAAAAGTAAGAGCGAGGGAGGATGACTCATTGAGGCATGCAGGCTGTAGTCTTGGCGTCAACTCTATCTGAATTGCGCGATCACATTTGAAAAACATATCTTTTCAAGTTCTATTTAGTCCATATGTGTCAAACTCAAGGGCGCGGGCCACATCCGCCCGGTGTAATTATATCCGCCCGAGATCATTTTATATACTGTATTATTGTTATTAAAGCCGGGTATATGAAGCGCTGGTAACACAATAAACTACAGATCCCATAATGCAGCGCTTCAGCTGCCTTGCATCAGGGTAACCTGAATGCAATTCAGAAGATACAGAAAACAGCATAATTAAATAAGAATCTGACACTTCAGCGGACGTTTTAACCCGTGCACAATCACAAAGTGATTTCAAGTGAAGCTGCTTTTATGGGAGACACAAATGCACCAGTTCACCTTGCCCCACTTTCCCTGTTGCCAAGTAATGTTAAACCAAGTCGTCACTACGGTGTTCCCAAATCGCACTTTGCTGATAAACTGGCGCACTGCGCACTGAGTTTGCACGGGCTTTGGTGACTTTGATGAACAAAAAAAGTCCGTCTACATGCGGCTCGAACCTTGTGCATGTTTGGTAGCACATATCTGTGTGAGAAGCTCTTCTCAGTGATAAAGACTAACAAAACAGCACACAGGAGTCGCCTCACTGATGAGCACCTGCAATCCATCCTGAGAATCTCCACAACACAGAACCTCACAGCAAACAGAAACGAACCTGTGGCCAAAAAAGATGCCAGGCGTCCAGCTCTAAAATGACATATGAGCAAAGACAACTGAATGATTTGATTTGTTATTGCACGTAAGAGCGGAGTCAACCGTTTTAACAAACAGCGTATTGCACTGATCTGAAATAGCTGTGTGTGTATATATGTAGATATGTATGTATATGTATATATATGTTTATATATGTGTGTGTGTATATATGTATATATATATATATATATATATATATGTTTATGTGTGTGTGTGTAAATAGATATATATATGACAACAACACTCATCACTCACAACAGTGACAAAATAATTACATTGACAATCAGGTTACGTTATTTTCAAAATGTTTCCTTTTCTTTTCATTGCTTCTTTAACACACTACTTCTCCGCTGCGAAGCACGGGTATTTTGCTAGTTGCTATTATACAGGGTGGGCCATTTATATGGATACACCTTAATAAAATGGGAATGGTTGGTGATATTAACTTCCTGTTTGTGGCACATTAGTATATGTGAGAGGGAAAACTTTTCAAGATGGGTGGTGACCATGGTGGCCATTTTGAAGTCGGCCATTTTGGATCCAACTTTTGTTTTTTCAATAGGAAGAGGGTCATGTGACACATCAAACTTTTTGGGAATTTCACAAGAAAAACAATGCAGTAATCCAAATTAAAGTTTGTTATGTATAACAGTACGTCTATCAATCAGAAGCAGCGACACACAGTCTAAGGTAACAAACAAAACAGTAGTGAGTAAAAAGCAAAACAGTTTGTTTCTTTTGATTATGTGTGTCATTTGTAAATTATTTTGCTCAGTTAACTATTTTAAAATTGTCTGTGCAAAAAACAAGACACACTCCTCCATTTGCATAATTCAGCCAGAGTATTTTTAATTACACAAAGTTTGAGAATATGTTATAATATAAACATTTCTGGAATTCTGGATTGTTACTGCATATGGTACAAAGAACATTAAAGGCCTAAATGACCTGAGCTTGATTTAGAAAGTCAGATACTTTTTGGAAACAAAAACAAAAAAACTGTTTCTATGCATACCCAGATGATACAATAAACTGGAACACCCAAATTTGTTTGTGAGTAAATGAGTACATTTTATGCTGTTAATGCAGTGACTGAAGCAATATGATGTGGAAAAGGAATAACAAATCAAAGTGCCACAATAAACCCTAGATTTTTAGTAACTCAGCTCAAAGTGTTTAACTGGGAATTTCAGTGTACTATTAAATTAGCTTCACATGAGTTTTCCATCATAGTGCTGAAATTTGGTTTCAAATTCACATTCAGATTTTAACACCAAATAATATTGGTGCCATAACTCTGACAGTAGTAAAATACAACATAATTGCAAACACACAAAGACATACAGATCCAGACAAAAGTTGGACAACCTTGGCAAAATAAATATTTGTTGACATTTGAAGTAAAATAAATACTTTCAACAGCAAGCAAACTATAACAATAGCATTTTTATGAAAATGTTTTTGTACAGTTAGAATACATTTGATGAACTGAAATGTTAAAAAATAAAAACAAATAAATGTTTAGGCATCTTTTCAGTTGTAGTTTCACAACTTCTTAGGTTTTTAGTCTGGTCTTGCTTAGCTCATTAGGTGTTAGTCTAATCAAGACCTGTCATTTGAAATTGTAACCTCATGACAGCTCCAGAACCTAATAAATTCTTAACTTTTCAAACATTTCCAACACTCAACCACCATGGGCTATTCTAAGGAACTGACTGAGGATATGAAAATTAGACTAATTGATGTTTACAAAGCTATACAAAACATGACAAAGCACTACTAAGCTTGTAATTCCATAGTCTGAAATGTCAGTAGGAAATGACAGTTAAGGATTACAATGTAGGTCAACATAAGACCTGACAGACTAAGAAAACTGACAGACAAAACAGTTTGTATACTGAGAGGGAAGGCAAAGCAAAAGTACCATATGACTGCAATCAACCTACAGGCAGGTTTAGCTCAGAAGGAAGTTGTATTGCACAGTGTAGCGTTAACACATGGAGATGTCCTTCATAGAAGTGCTATCAGAGTACTTCTCTGCAATCACATCTCAGAAAGCAATGTTTTAAGTATGCTAAACAATATTTGCATAACACAGTGCCATTTTGGAATCAAGTGCTGTGGACAGATTAAGTGCATATTATACTGCTGTGAAAGTTGGCCCGGACACACACAGACAGACATCATAAGTTCACCCAACACACTGTTTATTTACACTATTTACAATTATTGCTCACGTGCACCCCCAGTGCCTCTTGCACCGATTCCCCCAAAGTCCAGGGCTCACAGTCTTTGTGCCTTTCCTCTGGCCGCCTCCTGTCCTCTCTCCAGCTCTGCCAACTACCTCCCGACATCCACCAATGACTGGAGGGAGGCGGCCCCTCTTATAGGAACCTGGATGGGCTCCAGCTGCTTCTCGGCAGTTAGACTTGGCCACACCTCTGTGTGGCAGAAGTGCCGGCTGCACACCCAGAAGCCGTCCGGGTGTCCCCTGTCGTCTTCCCCCCGGCACTTCCTGGTATGGCGGAAGTGCCGGGCTCCCGGGATAAATAGGCACTGGGCGCCTGCGGTGGCCACGAGGTCCGATACAGGGCTGGGCTTCCAAGCCCCCTACCGAGGCCCCTAACATAACCAGGACGGACGCCCCCTCGCGGTCTGGAGGAGGCACAAGCCCTCCTCTCGTCCTCCTGGGCGTACCGGCCGGGGCTGGACCACACTGCTTAGACACAACAATAACATTTGCTTGGAGAGAAAAAAGCAACAGCATTTAAAGAAAAGAACACCTTGCCAACTGTTAAGTACAGGGGTGAAAGTATTATACTTTGGGGCTATGTGGCAGCTAGTAGCACAGGAAGCACTGTGCAAGTACAGGAAAGCATGGATTCCACTAAATATCATCAAATCCTCAAGGACAGTGTCAGTCAGTCAGCCAGGAAACTAAACATGGAAAAATGGTGACTTTTACAATAATACAATAATCCCAAACACACTTTGAAATCTATATAAACTGTCTGAAATAACACAAAGCAAAGGTTTTGGAATGGCCCCCACAGTACCTAAAATGTTGCACATTACTGACATTACCTGAGTAGATCTTAAATGTGCTCTGCACACAAGACAGCCCAAGAATATATTAAAGTTGGAAGCAATCTGCAAGGAATAAGGGGGAAAATTGTCCAAAACTGGAATTCAAAGGCTCATAGCTGGATCTAAAAAAATGCTTGCAAGTTGTGATTCTTGCCAAAGGGGTTGTTACTAAGAAGACTTAGTAGGGTGCCCAAATATTTGCAACATTTTTTTTTTTTTTTTTTTTACATTTGCAGTACAAATAAATAGTAATTGTGAATTAACATTTTCATAAAAATATCACTGTTTTAGTTGTGTTGCGGTTACAACTTGCACTTTTACTTCAGATGTCAACAAAATATATAATTTGGTCAAGAGTGTCCCATCCCAACATTTGCAAGGAAATTTTATATAAAAAAAAAAAAAAAAAAAGAACCACCACCACCACCATCACGTATGCGCAATGAAGTATCTGTAAAGTGAATGTTCAGTATTCTTATCACTTAAGGATAAAAACTGTCCCTAAATGAACTGGTGATAGTGCTAATAGTTCTTTAACATTTACCAGAGGGAGTGGGGAGAAATGTATACAAGATTGGTGTTTTTTTTTTTTTAATAATACTAATACTAGAACAGTTAACCTGCATGACATCCATATGCACTGGTGAGTAATTTTGGTAAGTGATGAGATTTGTCGTACCTCTAATAATTCAGAAATAGTGGTTGAACCCAAGAAATTTAAAGGAGAGAACTTTCTTTACAGACATATCTTCTACTAGCCATCCCGCGCCATACCATACACCGCATAATCAGGCTGGTTTTTAAATGATTTTTAAGCACAGGGATAAAATGAACAATTGAAAAATCGGTAAAGTAATAAATCAGCAAGAAAAGCAACATTGTAACAATGCACGGAACGAACCAACACACAATCGTCTGTGCGGCGCTCAGGCGCGGAGGGTGGAACGGGAGGAGAGGAGGACGGACATCTACTCCGCTCCCTCCATCATGCTAGTCTGCTGATTTCTCGTCCAGTATGCACTGCCTGCTCATGTGCCCACCTCCAACTCGTCACTCGAGTCGTTGTCGTCTTTGCACAGTCCAGATTCACCTGTGACTCACATAGACTTTTCATTGCTCTGTGCGGTTTTGGCTGCCTTTCTATATATAATAAACCAAGACACCCGACCACGGTAGTAGCAAGGTGGGAGGGGGGTGTGTACAAAGTGCAGGAGCATCTAAGAAGACGCATGTTTTGTCGCGGATGCAAATTGCTGTATGTAGCGTGTAAAACAGTTTGCTATGGTGCACCCGGTCGTGCATCGTAACCGAAAACTTCGGTTTTAAAGACTGCTTACTTTATTGTGTATACGACTGTAGGTGAATGAAAAGATGTAACTCTGCAGAGGGCAACATACAATACAGCGTTTTACACGCTGCATACAGCGATTCACATTCGCGAAAAAATTGTTTTACACGCTGCATACAGCGATTCACATTCGCGACAAATATAAATCTTCTTAGATGGTGCTGTCGTGTCCATCCACGCTCTCGAAGCACACAAACTGCCTGGTCATGTGCCCGCTTGCAAGAGCAACTAATAGAGACCCGCCCACCAAGTCTAAGACCATGGGAAACCCCTCGGAAACTATTTTACACGCTGCATACAAAGATTCACATCCGCAACAAACATGCGTCTTCTTAGATAGTCCTGCCGCGTCGTGTGTAGCCTCTGTGTGAGCCGGTCAGGCACAGAGAAGGTCAGCTGCTGAGAGAGCGTCTCGACTGTTGCAGGGCCTGCATTGGTGAAGCAGGTGAGACGGTAATGAAACTGAGGCACAGGGCTTATTGGTTTTTAAAGACTGCTTCCTTCATTGTGTTTTAACCTCAGTTTTAAAGGATTGTTTTAAGGATCCCATGGGATAACCCTCGCAAACTGTTTTACATGCTGCATATAGCGATTCACTTCCGCGAGAAACATGCCTCTATGAACAGTCAACGTGGCTCAGAGCTGCATGTGGACTCTACAACAGACGAACATAAATGACACAGTTTTTCCTGTATCGTCGCGTCCGAGTTGGTGGGCGTGGTTCTGTGAGTTCTCGTCATATCCAATGGTCTTAGAGTTGGCAGACGTGGCTCCTTCCTGCGTGCGCCATGGGCGTCTTACTTGTCGGCGGATTAGTGAATCCATGCCCCTTCCGGAGTGCTTTCCATGGGTGTCTTGCCTTAGTGAATTATATATATATATATATATATATATATATATATATATATATATATATATATATATATATATATATATATATATATATATATATGGCAGTGTGATCAGCACCCAAGTTCCTGACATCTATCAGCAGCTTCAATTAAGGGAATGACTATTGTCCTGACATCACAGAGTCAAAAAGCACATCTTTCTTCTGTTAGCCATTTAAACATTTTAATTAATTAGATTTATAATGGTTTTGTCACTGATGGATCAGCATGCATCCACACAAAAGTGAACTAGGAATTCAGCAGCAAAATCCAGTATATGAGTTTGGTGACATATTTTGATGGAGTAATAATGTGAAACATTAAGCTATAGTCTATAAACAGTATTCTGCCAGTTATCATGAAGGTATGCCTGGATGGTTTAAAGTGCAAGGCATAAGACAGGATATGCAAATTAGAGGTACCCAACGCTAGGCCGAATATTACATTTAATGTGCCTAAATACCCATCAATTATTTAACATTCCAGCTACACATTTCTTTCACTATCTTTAAATCAGGAACTTTGTTAAACAGAACCTTCCAGATTTTACTCATCTTGCACCTTCACCCATGCTGAAAAAAATTTGCTTAATTTTAAGGACTTAAGACTCCATATCTACAATATATAAAATCATTTTACAATCCCTCCCTTTCAAAGATCCAAGAGAACACTGGGAAAAAGATCTCTCAATTATTGTATCAGAAAAAGAGTGGAAAGTAGCAATGCAGAGAATTCACTCGAGCTCCATATGCACAAAGCATACAATTATACAACTCAAAATTATATATCGAGCACATCTGTCTCGATTAAGACTCTCCAAAATGTTTCCAGGGCATGATCCAACCTGCAAACATTGCAACCAAGTTCCAGCCTCACTGGGTCACATGTTCTTGGCCTGCACCAAATTAACATTATTCTGGACAAAAATTTTTAATTACCTCTCAGACAGCCTTGGACTCACAATCCCTCCTAACCCATTAACAGTTGTGTTTGGGGTTCTTCCAAATGGGTTTAAGGTGGAGAAAGACAAACAAATTGTGATTGCATACACTACACTTTTGGCACGCAGACTTATTCTGATAAACTGGAAGAACCCAAACTCTCCTCTTTTAAGTCAGTGGGAAACCGATGTGTTATATTATTTGAAATTGGAAAAAATTAAATACTCAGTTAGAGGATCCGTACAGACTTTTTTCAAAACATGGCAGGATTTAATCAGTAATATCTTAAAATAAGTTCATGAAGCACAGAGAATTTATTAATTTAGGTATGTTTACAGGTCTTAAATTTTACACCGTTTAGCTTGCTCTCGCTCTCAGGGGTGGGGATCGATCTGTTCTTAACTCAATTTTTCTTTTTGTAAAAACTTGATTTCTTTGTATGGATTCCAATAAAATTAATAAAATAAAAAAATAAAAATAAATACCCATCAATGCTCTAGTGAAAACAAAGTCTAATTTTCATAAAATATCCAAAATGTGTTTTCAACTGGACTCAAATAATATGGATAAGCGTTATATACTGAAAATTAATTAATCTATACTAATAAAAGGCAAAGCCCTCACTGACTGTTTAACTCACTGACTGACTGACTCACTGACTCATCACTAATTCTCCAACTTCCCGTGTAGGTAGAAGGCTGAAATTTGGCAGGCTCATTCCTTACAGCTTCCTTACAAAAGTTGGGCAGGTTTCATTTCGAAATTCTACGCATAATGGTCATAACTAGAAGCTATTTTTCTCCATTTACTGTAATGGAGTTGAGCGCGAAAGCCGTGGGGAGGCGGAGTTTCGTGTGACATCATCACGCCTCCCACGTAATTACGCAGTGCATAGAAAATCAGGAAGAGCTCCAAAAAGCGCTTAAGAAAACATGCATTATATAATTAAGAAGGCAGCGAAACAATGAGAAGCGAACGAGTGACATATAAAACCATATTCAGCGGCTCACGTGAACTGACGCAATGCGCAGACAAAAAGCAACAGTTCCAAAGAGTGCTGAACAAAAACCGAATTACACTGCTACGCTCAAATAGATAAACCACCCGCCGAGGTGCAATAGTAGAGGCTTAAGCCTCTAGCGCCCGGCGATCAAGGTTTGATTCCCCAGAGGGGATGCACGGAGTATGTACACACGCATTTTTATTCATTTTAACTTCGCATCCCCTTGGTTGGGGAAGTATAAAAAAATATGCGGTAAACGCAGAAAGACAGATCACCAATTGAAGCTTTATGAATAATGGATACTTTATTCGCGATCAATAATTGTTTTGGTAAAGCCATACTGTATTGTGTATTCATTAGATGAATGGTAAAAAAGTAAGAGCGAGGGGAGGGTAACTTATTGAGGCAAGCAGGCAAAACCACAATAGCACGCGGGCTCGATGTACTGTCGTGCGCGTCAACTCGATCTGAATTGCGCAATCACATTCGAAAAAATATATCTTTTCAAATTCTATTTAGTCCATATGTGTCAAACTCAAGGCCCACGGGCCACAACCAGCCCGGCGTGTAATTAAATCCGACCCGCGAGATCATTTTATATACTGTATTATTGTTATTAATGGCCCGGAGCGGCTTCGTAACACAAACTACAGATCCCATAATGCAGCGCTTCAGCTGCCTTGCCGAACACTTACGCGTTAATCAAGTCTAGCTTATGATGCTGCAAGTTATTGCGAAGCTAGCCCACACGATGCCGAAGAGAAAAGGTGATTCTGAACATAGAGCCTTTAACACTAGAATTACCAGAGCCTACGAAAAAACTCGTAATTCCGTCCCACCTTAAATCGCTTCTTAAAATCGTTCACAGCTCTCCACCAGCGTCTTTTGTCATCTAAATGTGCTGATAAAAATCAGGCTACAAGCAGCCGGCTATTCCATCCCCCCCACCGACTTAGAACGTGCACAAACTTCTCCCAGCTCATGCCTTGATTGATTATCTGGGAGTGAAGTGGAGTTTTAGAGTGGAAATAATAGATCATTATTTGGAACACACGCATTTCACGTGTGCTCCGTTTCTATAGTAATCCGTGTCAACACATTTTTAAAACAGAAACGTTTTTCATATTGTAGTAGTAAATGACAAAATGTAAGCACAAACACAAAATGTATAGCGCTATAACTCAAATGTGATTTATTTGGAGACGCGCTATACTCGAATGTTATTTATATAGGGAAGAAAGTACAATGTCAGGTGCTCATTCAGTGTAATAGGAACCATAGCACAGAGAGATGTGTATACTGCAACAAGTACACATGTCGTGAATGTAGGAAGGGTGTGTGGAAATTGTTAATATTTGAATGTGATGATTTTATATAGCACGGATCGGAAATCAGCAGTTCTTAGCATTGCACCACGCAAGCTGTCGTATCAACCGCCTACTGTAACTTGCTTTATTTTTTCTTAACTTATAGTCTAGAATAAAAGTGCACTTGTTTTTTATTCTTGTACACCAACATATGTTTCTGTGTTTGAGCGACACGGGCATGCTCAAAAATAGGCGTTTAATGCCACAAAAGTGCATGAGCACTTCAGTTCGCATAGCATTGGTGCGAGAATGCAGTCACAAGTACGCTACAGAGCTACAGCGCATCTTTATGTGAAAACAGCATTCTCAGATGGGGGGTAGGGAAGGATCCTGAACACGACTGAGAATGAAAAGTGAATAATAAAAAAAAAAACTAACCTTTACAAGTATCATAAATTACTGGCTGTTACACACTGAAATCAAATGCATGTTTTTATTCTAAAATAGTAAGAATAAGAGCAGTTTACTTCTCAAAACTGAACCAAGTGGGATCGAACTCATGACCTTTTGGATACTAGTCAGCGGCTGATACCATTACGCTACCGTGGCAGCTGTAGTAAGTATGTGTCAATATGGCATGCTAAGGTGGCTTTTTTCTGCAGTTATATTTTTGAATAAAAGCATACTTGTTCTGTTATATTTGTACCTTTTGTGAAAGTGTTTGATATTTGGACTTCAGGCTTCATACATTATATAGTTTATGCTTACATTTTGTCATTTACTACTACAATATGAAAAACGTTTCTGTTTTAAAAATGTGTTGACACAGATTACTGTAGAAACGGAACACACGTGAAATGTGTGTGTTCCAAATAATGATCTATTATTTCCACTCTAAAACTCCACTTCACTCCCAGATAATCAATCAAGGCATGAGCTGGGAGAAGTTTGTGCACGTTCTAAGTCGATGGGGGGGATGTAATAGCTAGCTGCTTGCAGCCCGATTTTTATCAGCACATTTAGATGACAAAAGACGCTGGTGGAGAGCAGTGAACGATTTTAAGAAGCGATTTAAGGTGGGACGGAATTACGAGTTTTTTCGTAGGCTCTGGTAATTCTAGTGTTAAAAACCGATGGGAGGCTGAGTATATGTTTACTGACATTGCCGGTAAACCCGTGTGTCTCATATTGGAGCTAATGTGGCTGAAATTACAGAATTTAATCTAAGACGGCACTATGAGACAAAACATCAAGATAACCTGAAAGACCTGAATGCAATGCACAAGATACAGAAAGCAGAAGAGTTAAAGAAGAATCTGACACTTCAGCAGACGTTTTTACCCGTGCAAAATCACAAAGTGATTTCAAGTGAAGCTAGTTTTATGGGAGACACAAATGCACTAGTGCAACTTGACCCACTTTCCCTGTTGCCAAGTAATGTTGAACCAAGTCGGCACAACGGTGTTCCCAAATACTCATTTTGCTGATAAACTGAGCGCACTGCGCACTGAGTTCGCACGGTGCTTTGGTGACTTTGAAGAACAAAAAAAGAATTTCCAGTTGTTTCGCAACCCATTTGCCGTCGATGTGGAAACTGCACCTGTGCAGATTCAGATGGAGGTGATTGAGCTGCAGTGTAATGGCACACTGAAGGCAAAGTACGATACTGCAGGGCCCGCACAGTTTATTCACTCCATTCCCGCACAAATGCTCCAGCTCCGTCTACATGCGGCTCGAACCTTGTGCATGTTTGGTACCACATATCTGTGTGAGAAGCTCTTCTCAGTCATGAAGACTAACAAAACAGCACACAGGAGTCGCCTCATTGATGAGCACCTGCAGTCCATCCTGACAATCTCCACAACACAGAACCTCACACCAAACATAAACGAACTTCTTGTCAAAAAAAGATGCCAGGCGTCCAGCTCTCATAAAATGACATAAGAGCAAAGACAACTGAATGATTTAATTTGTTATTGCTGAAAAGAACAAATTTTATTTATATTTCCAGGTTTTGTTATGCACCGTGTTCATATTTGAATTTGTATAATTTTGACAGGATATATTTTTATAGAGAGCAAAATCTTTTGGGATATTTAAAATTTAAGATTATTTTTTATATAAAATTACATAATAGTAAAGAAATTTGAATGTTTGTTCTTTTAACGTGTACTTTATTTCTAACTTGTATAATTTAGACAGGATATATTTTTATGGAGAGTTATTTAAGGTTTGAGTTGATTTATTCCAGAATAATATTCTGTCGACTGAATAAAAAATCCTTCTATTTAAAATTTAAATAGAACTTGAACAGAAACGATAGTTCATAATATCCACGCAGACTTGCACGTAAGAGCAGGAGTAATCCGTTTTAACAAGCAGCGTACGAAATAGCCTGCCCATTTAATTATTTAGGAATGGATAAATAAATTAAGATTTTGTACAAATAATTTTTCATTTTTCTTCCTTCATGGATTCTGGCACCCCCAGCAACAGTTGCTCGCACCCCAAAGACTGTGTGTATATATATATATATTATATATATATATATATATATACACACACACACACAGTGTATATATATATATATATATATATATATATATATATATACACACACACACACACTGCTCAAAAGAATTAAAGGAACACTTTTTAATCAGAGTATGGCATAAAGTCAATGAAACTTATGGGATATTAATCTGGTCAGTTAAGTAGCAGAGGGGGTTGTTAATTAGTTTCAGCTGCTGTGGTGTTAATGAAATTAACAACAGATGCACTAGAGGGGCAACAATGAGATGACCCCCAAAACAGGAATGGTTTAACTGGTGGAGGCTACTGACATTTTCCCTCCTCATCTTTTCTGACTGTTTCTTCACTAGTTTTGCATTTGGCTACAGTCAGTGTCACTACTGGTAGCATGAGGAGATACCTGGACCCTACAGAGGTTGCACAGGTAGTCCAACTTCTCCAGGATGGCACATCAATACGTGTCATTGCCAGAAGGTTTGCTGTGTCTCCTGCACAGTCTCAAGGGCATGGAGGAGATTCTAGGAGACAAGCAGTTACTCTAGGAGAGCTGGAGAGGGCCATAGAAGGTCCATAACCCATCAGCAGGACCAGTATCTGCTCCTTTGGGCAAGGAGGAACAGGATGAGCACTGCCAGAGCCCTACAAAATGACCCCCAGCAGGCCACTGGTGTGAATGTCTCTGACCAAACAACCAAAAGACTTCATGAGGGTGACCCAAGGGCCCCATGTCCTCTAATGGGCCCTGAGCTCACTGCCCAGCAGCATGCAGCTCGATTGGCATTCGCCATAGAATACCAGAATTGGCAGATGCACCACTGGTGCCCTGTGCTTTTTACAGATGAGAGCGGGTTCACCCTGAGCACGTGACAGAAGGGAAAGGGTCTGGAGAAGCCATGGAGAACATTATGCTGCCTGTAACATCATTCAGCATGAGCAGTTTGGTGGTGGGTTAATGATTGTCTGGGGAGGCATATCCATGGAGGGTCACACAGACCGCTACAGGCTTGACAAAGGCACCTTGGCTGCCATTAGGTATCAGGATGAAATCCTTGGACCCATTGTCAGACCCTATGCTGGTACAGTGGCTCCTGGTGCACGACAATTCCTGGCCTCATGTGGTGAGAGTATGCAGGCAGTTCCTGGAGGATGAAGGAATTGATACCATTGACTGGCCACCACACTTTCCTGACTTAAATCCAATAGAACACCTCTGGGACATTATGTTTTGGTCCAGCCAATGCCACCAGGTTGCACCTCAGACTGTCCAGGAGCTCAGTGATGCCCTGGTCCAGATCTGGGAGGAGATCCCCCACAACACCATCTGTCATCTCATTAGAAGCATGCACCGATGTTGTCAGGCATGTATACAAGAACACATGGGCCATACAAAGTGCTGCGTACAATTTTGAGTTGCTGCAATTAAATTTTGGCAAAATGGACTAGCCTGCCACATAATTTTTACTCTGATTTTTGGGCGTCTTTGAATTCAGGGCTCTGTAGGTTGATCATTTTCATTTCCATCAAACGATGTGGCATCCTTTCGTTCCTAACACATTACCCAGTCTATATCAGTATAGATATCCAGGAGGATTTCTTTCCCATTGAGATCTGATGTGTTTTCAAAGTGTTCCTTTCATTTTTTTGAGCAGTTTATTTATATATATGTATATATGTGTGTGTGTGTATATATATATATATATATATATATATGACAGCAACACTCATCACTCACAACAATGACAAAACAATTACATTGACAATCATGTTATTTTCAAAATGTTTCCTTTTCTTTTTCATTACTTCTTTAACACACTATTTCTCAGCTGCAAAGCACGGGTATTTTGCTAGTACAGTTATAAAATAGTCCATATTCAGTCCAGTTTCATTTTCCTGACAAGCTTTAATAACAGCACAAATTCTGAGTCAAACATATCTACGCATGAATAAGTGAAGAAAATGCATGGTTTCATTTACTCTCTAGAATATCCATATATTGCTTATTTTACTGGTATCTGAAAAGGTGTATAAGAAAAAGAAGTCTGCACCTTAAAGTGAAGTATAACTTTAAAAAGCATACCGATATTGCATAATTAATTTAATTTAAATTTGCTTCCATAATGAACACAACATATATAAACGTTATTTTGACAATAAAATCTAACATTTTAGATGGGAATGTGTAACTTACATAAGTAGATAAAACCAGTGCATGTTAATTCTATGTTAGTTTACTATTATAGATGCTTTAAAATGGACTTGGTGAAGCAACTTAAATAAAGTGCTGTGCTCATTAGTAATCCATATCCAGTATCACACAACATGGGAATATTTCTTGCATGAAACTGCATTATTTTACCGAACCATTAATTCACACTGACTAGACAGTTTAAACAGGCATTCTTGCCAATTACACTGAATTATGCTGTGGTTTTGTGTTAATTGCACAGAAATGTTCACATTGCCTAGAATTAACCATGATTTATTATCTCAGATTCATGTGTAGAAACTGGTGTGAATGTCTCTGACCAAACAACCAAAAAGACTTCATGAGGGTGACCCAAGGGCCCCATGTCCTCTAATGGGCCCTGAGCTCACTGCCCAGCAGCATGCAGCTCGATTGGCATTCGCCATAGAATACCAGAATTGGCAGATGCACCACTGGTGCCCTGTGCTTTTTACAGATGAGAGCGGGTTCACCCTGAGCACGTGACAGAAGGGAAAGGGTCTGGAGAAGCCATGGAGAACATTATGCTGCCTGTAACATCATTCAGCATGAGCAGTTTGGTGGTTTAATTTAAATTTGCTTCCATAATGAACACAACATATATAAACGTTATTTTGACAATAAAATCTAACATTTTAGATGGGAATGTGTAACTTACATAAGTAGATAAAACCAGTGCATGTTAATTCTATGTTAGTTTACTATTATAGATGCTTTAAAATGGACTTGGTGAAGCAACTTAAATAAAGTGCTGTGCTCATTAGTAATCCATATCCAGTATCACACAACATGGGAATATTTCTTGCATGAAACTGCATTATTTTACCGAACCATTAATTCACACTGACTAGACAGTTTAAACAGGCATTCTTGCCAATTACACTGAATTATGCTGTGGTTTTGTGTTAATTGCACAGAAATGTTCACATTGCCTAGAATTAACCATGATTTATTATCTCAGATTCATAGAAACAAATTCGATGACATGCATTTACTTTATAAATGAGATTTTAAGTCTACATAGGTCTTTGTCTTATACTCAATATTTAAACTCACATCCATAAATATTTTAGAGACAACAGACTTGAAGTAAAAGAAGTGGCAATTGCAATTCATTTCAAGGTGACTGACGCAGAACAAAAATCTCTGCGGTAACCTAACACATTTGGGACAATAAGAGTATCTCTGGGCATTAGAAACCAATGGAAACCATTACATTGAAGATTATAACTTGTCTTAACAGTGTAATCAACAGTCAAAAGTGGAAAAGCAAATGGAGAAGTATTTAAAAAAATAGCTATAATGTGGCAATGTATATAAATCACCTGATAGCCAAATGGCTGAAAAATGTGCTAGCAAACAACTACTTCTTGCAGAATTTTGTTATAATTCTGACGGTTGGCTTGCAATTAAACACTTTCAAAAGAAAAAAAGTCAACATTTCTTTCTCAATTTTAATTTATTTCAGTAGCCACATATTTTTACAAATGCAGGACAAAATATTCTAGGATACACATTTGCTCTGAGCACACAGTCTTTTTGAAATTTGTGGTTAGAATGGCACTTCACTACAAAGGCTTAGTTAATACCAGGGTGCTAGCAGAAACCAAAAATTTTAGTAATTTATGTTCAATCTTTAACGAATGTCTTAACTTGGCAAGAGAAATCAGCAGACTTTATTTCAACATTTTCCATAATAATAATGACTGACTTCGAAGCCTGCCAGGGCATTTTAGATGGTATTGGTATGTGCAGATTAGCCGATTGTTCATGTGGTTTGCGATGCATGTCTCATTTTTAGGCAGAGATGTACTATAAGCACAAGGTTATTTCTTCTGCATTAAACTGGTATTTATGTAAAAAAATAAGTAAATAAAAGAATTTTCAAACCTCTAAACGTGAAGTACTCAATTAAGGTCCTGGAGGTCGAGAGTGGCTACAGATTTTTGCTTTAACCAGTGTCTTAATTAGAACCCATTTATTTATAATTTACATTTAATAAAAAGCCATATTTTTGAGCTTTATTTTAGTTAACTTGCTAGTTACAATTCAGAACCCAAACTGCCTATTTTAATTTTACATTACATTAATTTTAGTTATTTGGCTGACAATTTATCAAAAGTGATTTACAACATTTATGATACAATTGGCTAAATTTCTTTCATTTTTTTCCCCCAATTGGAGCAAAGACAGGTCAAATGATTTGCTCATGGTCACAGAGTGTCTGTAGCAGGATTTGAACCCACAACCTCAGGGTTTGAAGACACAATGCTACCTTTACATTTTAATTGTCACCAGTTTTGTTAACCAGCCATCTGCCGATAATGAGTTGCATATGACAAAAAAAAAAAAACACCAGCTCTCTGGCTAACATGCTTCCATTTAAACTTGTGTACATGTATTATGAAGTATTTGTGTTAATAAAATGTTTTGAAACAAATGAGAGAGAAGGAGGAGTATGGAGTAAGATCTCTGTCAAAAATAACTCGCAATAATTTAAGTCAAATTTGCATTACACACGTTTTAATTAAGCTTGCACTTTTGAAAATTATGCTTGCTCTTAAAAAATACGCTTGCTTCAGAAAATTCTGAGTACAATTCTCAGGCATGAACTAACTGTCAAAAACACATCATTGGATGCATAAGACAAAAGCTATTGAGGAAGAACACATCTGATTTTTGTTACTATGCAAGTGCCACAAAGGAAGACTGCTGGAGTTATTTTTCACAGTGATCGTACTTCATACTTGGCCCCCTTACGGTGGTTCTAAATGGCAAAACCCAAAAAAACAAAAAAAAAAAAAGACACAATGAAATTAATTAAACAATAACAACATGCAATTAGCAATAAAAAGTGAGAACATGAAATTAACGGTGGTGCTTTTTAAACTTTACATAACGTCTTAGCCGAGTGTCAATGTATTAGAGAGCAACATGTTGAGGAATGTTACCAACCTTCAGATTTCGGCACTCTTGGTCATAGATTGGGGGTTGGGGGTGGAAGGCACGGAATTATGACCCCCAAGAGGATATGAATATATACAAACCAGACGATAAGGATTGGGGGCTTTGCACAATATAAACTCTGAAGCAGACCCCTTGTGACGGCACTGCTTTTAAGTGAGCTTTTTTTAACACTCACAATTTTGCTATGGAAGCACCAAGTTAGATTAAAGGCTGACTGCGGAGAATGTTACACTCTTTTAATGGAGGAATATTTAAGACAAAAATAAATAAGTAAAATAAATCAAAGAACTGTGAAATATGAAAATACATAACATTACATATGGGAGTTTGCAAGTTCTACCCGTGTCTGCGGGGGTTTCCTCCCACTGTCCAAACACATGCAGGTTAGGTGCCTTGGCAGTACTAAATTGTGTGTGTATGTACTGTATGTATGTTCGCCCTGTGATGGACTGGTGCTGTATGCTGCCTGGGATAGTCTCTGGCAGACCCCCATGACCCTATTCATGACTAAGCAGGTTTGAAAATGACTGACAGAAATAAAGGAATAAGGAACAAAAGGCAATATTTCCTGACCCATTTAATTATTTATACTTGCATTTCTTGTTGTTGATATTATTTATTTAGTGTCCCATTTGACAATTTTTACTTTTACTTATTGTCATTTAATTAATTTGTGTGTTTATCCATGCATCCATCCAATTATTAAACCCACTCTATCCTGAGCAGAGGCAGAGTCACAAGGAAGCTGCAGCCTATCCTAGGATGCATAATACTCTTTTCTTTTGTCTGTACCAATTAAATATCACATAAATCTCATTATTCAAATTACAGTGTGCCAACTTTGCCAGTCAGTATGACCATTGTAATCATACTGGAACAAGAAAAACAACCGAAATTTTAAAAAGGCATTCATCTTGTCACAAAGTTATAAAGGTTAGGGTGGTCCAGTGCCAGTTAACACTTTACAATGGTAATTGAGCATCACAGTGAAACCTATTCTTTGGATATGGGAAGTCTGTCAGCCAATGTGACCCATGAACTCACTTTAGGCCAGGCAAATCTCAACTGCAACATAAAAAAAGAATCTTGTCACAAAGCTATGAAAATAAGGGTGCACAACCCTTTACAGCACCTGTTAAACATCAAAGTTAATCCAAGTCAATAAAAATGGGAATGTGACAAATTTATTAGTCCATTTGCGACAGGTAGTCACATTGAACTGTTCAAAACTCAACTATAACTTAACAAAGGCTTCTGCATTTTCTCAAAACTGTGACAACTAGTGTGGTCCAATACCATTAAAACTTTTATAGTGCCAATTAAACATCACAGATAATTTCCTTCATTGCCAAGTTTGCCAGTCAGTCTGACCCATGTAACCACAGTGGGACAGAAAAACTCAACTGCACTTGAACAGAGGTACTTACTTTTCTCTGAAAATTAGAGTGGGTCAATGACATACAACCCTGTATAATGCCATTTGAACAAATTTCCCAGTCCACTTGACCCATGTACCCAATGCAATTTAACAAAGGCATCTTTCTTTTCTCAAAAGTAGTGTAGCCCAATGCCATCTCACCCTTCATCAGTGCCCATTAAACATCAAAATCCATTCACTAGCTTTGGGAATGTGGCAGCTTTGCCTACATTTTACCCATGTACTTAACTTAGATATAACAAAAGCATTTGTCTTGTCACAAAGCAGTGAAAATGAGGGCTGCTCAACATCACCTACAGCTTTACTGTGCACATTAAACAGAGTACATATTACTGATTAGATATGACAGTGTGCCGTTTGTCACTGAGCTGGGTAAAACTGAACTTCCATTTAACAAAGGCACCTGCCTTGTGGCAAAATTTTGGAATATAAGTTGGTCCAATTTGATGCAACTCCTTTGTATCTGATCAGGTACAAAATATGGAAAAATTATTTCTTCTTTTCAAAAAAGGGCACATTCTAGTGACGCAAATTAATATCTTTCTATAATGCAGAAATTCTTTGACTGGCTCTAAATGTTAAATAAGTAACTGCTTTGCACAAGTTGTGTAAATAAGAAACTGGCTAGAAGAGAATAACTTCATGCTCACATGAAACAGTCAATCTCCAGAAGACTCTCAAGTGAAGTAAATAGATGGTCCAATGTGACACCCCCATGATGGATTAGCATCATAGCCAGGGCTGATTGCCCACAAATGTTCACTAAATGCTGCTAAGGAAAACTTCCTTTACCCTGTATATATGGAGTAGGATCACTGTCAAAAATAACTTCATTGTCAAATGTGTATATATATGTGTGTGTATATATATATATATATATATATATATACACACACACACACATATATATACAGTCTTTGGGTTGCCAGAATCCATGAAGGAAGAAAAATGAAAAACATTATTTGTACAAAATCTTAATTTATTTATCCATTCCTAATTAATTAAATGGGCAGGCTATTTCATATCAGTGCAATACGCTGCTTATGAAAACGGATGACTCCCGCTCTTACGTGCAAGTCTGCGTGGATATTATGAACTATTGTTTCTATTCAAGTTCTATTTAAATTTTAAATAAAAGGAATTTTTGTTTAGTCGACAGATTATTATTCCGGAATAAATCAACTCAAACCTTAAATAACTTATAATATTTTGCTCTCCATAAAAATATATCCTGTCTAAATTATACAAGTTAGAAATAAAGTAAACGTTAAAAGAACAAACATTCAAATTTCTTTACTCTTATGTAATTTTATATAAAAAATAAACTTAAATTTTAAATATCCCAAAAGATTTTGCTCTCCATAAAAATATATCCTGTCAAAATTATACAAATTCAAATATGAACATGGTGCATAACAAAACCTGGAAATATAAATAAAATTTGTTCTTTTCAGCAATAACAAATCAAATCATTCAGTTGTCTTTGCTCTTATGTCATTTTATCAGATTTGGACGCGTGTCATCTTTTTTTGGCAACAAGTTCGTTTCTGTTTGGTGTGAGGTTCTGTGTTGTGGAGATTCTCAGGATGGACTGCAGGTGCTCATCAGTGAGGAGACTCCTGTGTACTGTTTTGTTAGTCTTCATGACTGAGAAGAGCTTCTCACACAGATATGTGCTACCAAACATGCACAAGGTTCGAGCCGCATGTAGGCGGAGCTGGAGCATTTCTGCGGGAATGGAGTGAATAAACTGTGCGGGCCCTGCAGTATCGTACTTTGCCTTCAGTGTGCCATTACACTGCAGCTCAATCACCTCCATCTGAATCTGCACAGGTGCAGTTTCCACATCAAAGGCAAATGGGTTGCGAAACAACTCAAAATTCTTTTTTGTTCTTCAAAGTCACCAAAGCGCCGTACGAACTCAGTGCGCAGTGCGCTCAGCTTATCAGCAAAGTGCGTATTTGGGAACACAGTTGTGCCGATTTGGTTCAAGATTACTTGGCAAAAGGGAAAGTGGGGCAAGTTGCACTGGTGCATTTGTGTCTCCCATAAAAGTAGCTTCACTTGAAATCACTTTGTGATTTTGCACGGGTAAAATGTCTGCTGAAGTGTCAGATTCTTCTTTAACTCTTCTGCTTTCTGTATCTTGTGCATTGCATTCAGGTCTTTCAGGTTATCTTGATGTTTTGTCTCATAGTGCCGTCTTAGATTAAATTCTGTAATTACAGCCACATTAGCTCCACAAATGAGACACATGGGTTTACCGCAATGTCAGTAAACATATACTCAGCCTCCCATCGGTTTTTAAAGGCTCTATGTTCAGAATCACCGTTTCTCTTCGGCATCGTTTGGGCTAGCTTCGCAATAACTTGCAGCATCATAAGCTAGACTTGATTAACGAGGTAAGTGTTCGGCAAGGCAACTGAAGCGCTGCATTATGGGATCTGTAGTTTATTGTGTTACCTGCGCTTCATATCCCCGGGCCAATAATAACAATAATACAGTATATAAAATGATCTCGTGGGCTGGATATAATTACACGCCGGCCCGGATGTGGCCTGTGGGCCTTGAGTTTGACACATATGGACTAAATAGAACTTGAAAAGAAATATTTTTTTAAATGTGATCGCGCAGTTCAGATCGAGTTGATGCGCACTACAGTACATCGAGCCCGCGTGCTATTGTGGTTTTGCCTGTGTGCCTCAATAAGTTACTCTCCCCTCGCTCTTACTTTTTTACTGTTCATGTAATGAATACACGGAGTATGGCTTTACCAAAACAATCATTGATCGCGAATAAAGTATCCATTATTCATAAAGCTTCAATTGGTGATCTGTCTTTCTGTGTTAACCGCATATTTTTTCATTCGTCTCAAACCAAGGGGATGCGAGGCTAAAATGAATCGAGAAGCGCGCGTAAATACTTAGTGCATCCCCTCTCGGGAATCGAACCTCGGAAGTCAGCGCTAGAGGCAAAGCCTCTACTATTAGCATCGGCGTGCGGTTTGTCTATTTGAGCATAGCAGTGTAATTCGTTTTGTTCAGCACTCTTTGGAACTGTTGCTTTATGTCTGCGCGCTGCGTCAGTTCACGTGAGGCACTGAATATGGTTTTATATGTCACTCGCTCGCTTCTAATTGTTTCGCTGCCTTCGTAATTATATAATGCATGTTGTCTTCAGCACTTTTTGTAGCTCTTCCTGGTTTTCTACGTAATGCGTGATTACGTGAGAGGCGTGATGATGTCACACGAAACTCCGCCCCCCACGGCTTTCAAGCTCAACTCCATTACAGTAAATGGAGAAAAATAGCTTCTAGTTATGACCATTATGCGTAGAATTTGAAATGAAACCTGCCCAACTTTTGTAAGGAAGCTGTAAGGAATGAGCCTGCCAAATTTCAGCCTTCTACCTACACGGGAAGTTGGAGAATTAGTGATGAGTCAGTGAGTGAGTGAGTGAGTCAGTCAGTCAGTCAGTGAGGGCTTTGCCTTTTATTAGTATAGATATATACACATACATACAAACATACACACATGTATATATATGTGTATGTATATATATATATATATATATATATATATATATATATATATATATATATATATATATGTGTCTATATGTGTGTGTATAGCTTTGGTCACTGAGTGCAAGGGAAAAATAATAAAATATAGTCTATAAGTTATTAAACAGTAAAACATTTAACGTTTTAAGAAGTACAGGTACATTGAGCACTACTGGAGTGGTTGCGGGTAAACTACATTTTAAAGACTGTAACAACAGGTAAGTAGTACTAACAGCAGCTAAAATGTATATGGATCATCTCTCGGTAGTTGATCCCTTTTGAAAGGCGCTACACGACGGCTGTGGTATAGAAATTACATTTTCTATGTGACGTTCAAATTTCTGCCTCTGGTAATGTGCCTTACGGCATTACCAGCAATTAAAGAAAATTAGTTTTGTGTCCTCTGAAGTGTTAAGAGAGAAAGGCTTTGGTTTGGGATAAAAGGAAAAAAGGTGTAAAGAAAGGAAGGTTGCCTTTATCTTTTACAAAGTATAGATAGATGTGTTCGCTGACCATATGAGCGCCTTTTGGGGACAGTCGCGGTGGGTTTTGTGTAGATTGGTGAGACGTCCCTGCCATTAATCGGTTGTGATGGCACTGTCAGTCCTCCACTCCTGTGTATGTCTTCATAATCCGAGCTGACGACCTCATAATCGTATGCGTGCAAAATAGAAAGTGCGAACCGACTTAATATTAGTTCGCCATGGAGTAGAAAAGGGGTCCCGTGTTTGCACTTGTCTGGGCTATAGCTCAGGGGGAAGATGAAAAAAATTAAAAGTGCTCACTTTGACTTAAGGCAGAAGTGCAGTCAGCGTCTCAAAGGCCAGCAACAGCTGTGTGCGCGCGCCGGCTGCTCGACCTTTGCTGGGCAGGAGACCCCAGTTTTTGCAGACACATTCACGATATCAAAAGTCTCAGCGCTATTTAGAAGTCATTCATATATATATATATATATATATATATATATATATATATATATATCAAAATACCTGCACCGCTAGCGGAGAAGTAATGTGTTAAAAAGTAGTGAAAAGAAAAGGAAACATTTTAATAATAACGTAACATGATTGACATTGTCATGAGTGTTGCTGTCATATATATGCCTGCCTAAATAAGTCACCCTCGCTTCGCTCTTACTTTTTTACCGTTCATTTAATCATGGCTAGTGGCGGAAAAATTATAAAATGGAAGGATTACACGGAGTATGGCTTTACCAAAACAATTATTGATGGCAAATCGATTATTCATAAAGCTTGAATTGGTGATCTGTTTTTCTGTGTTAACCTCATATTTTTTCATACTTCTCAAACCAAGGTGGTGCGAGGGTAAAATGAATCGGGATGCGCTGATCAATGTAATCGGTGTACCAGGAAATCATGCATTGACAAAAGTTCCCCCTTGCTTGTAATGCAAAGTGTGATTAAATGTATTATTTTTTAACGTGCTATGGAGCACATGCATCAAGCTTCTCAGCTGTGCTTGTGCTAAGAAAAGGAAACATTTTAAAAATAGCGTAACACGATTGTCAATGTAACCTTTTGTAAGTAGTGCCTGGAGGATTCAGTGTGGAGAAACTCTAGAGACAGCGTGTGTATTAACGTGTGGATTTTTCTGTGAATATTTGGTGGCCGTGTGACGAAGTTGCTTCGAAAGACAGCGTTAGCCGCGGAGCTCAGCTCAGACCGAAATGAGGTAAATGGGAGGGGAGATGATGACGTGACTCCCCCACCCGCCTTAACTGTCAATCCTCCACAAACACAGTCTCTCGGAATTTGCATAAGCACACCCCTTCACCTGCAATTTTAACTTAGTTACAAAGTGATCAAAACTCTCGTTTATATCCTGCGTCCTCTCATTAAACTTGTATCCCGCATTACCTGTGGGCATGAGAAACGCCAGCGGCAGCCTGTCTATGAACTTAATTTAAAGTTTAGGTTTACACCTTGCTTTCTTTCCGAAGTAGCAGCACTCATGAATATGGTAGTATATGTCACTAGCTCGCTTCTTATTGTTTCGATGCCTTCTCAATTATATAATGCATGTTTTATTCAGCTCTTTTTAGAGGTCTTCCTGGTTTTCTACACACTGCGTTGACAGTCAGTTCAAGTGATTACGTGGGAGGCGTGATGATGTCACACGAAACTCCGCCCCCCACGGCTTTCGAGCTCAACTCCATTACAGTAAATGGAGAAAAATACCTTCCAGTTATGACCATTACGCGTAGAATTTCGAAATGAAACCTGCCCAACTTTTGTAAGTAAGCTGTAAGGAATGAGCCTGCCAAATTTCAGCCTAGTGAGTCAGTCAGTCAGTCAGTGAGGGCTTTGCCTTTTATTAGTATAGATTATTCATCCGACTACAAAGCTGAAAGTAAAAAAAAAATATCAATGTATGATTGTATTGAAAAGTGTTAGTTTTTTTTTATTTTTAATATTAAAATATACATCCTCACTGAGATGTGAACAAGCCTCCATCTCTGGTACGGTGAAAAAAGAAACCACCACCTGATAGTTGCAGATGATGCAGTAATTCACTTACACATTCTTGCGAAGCCTGTGTGCATGTACACAGGCTTGCTATATTCATTGACAACCGGAGCAACCCCAGAAGTCACCCAAATCCAGCAAGGAATAACACAGGGTGACACAATCACATTCTGTCAAGTTGTTCTTCCTGAGATAGCAGAGGTGAAATGCAAACATGGACAGTTGGGGTTATAAACTGGCATCCCTATCGCTGCACCAAAGAAAATCTCAAATAAGCCAGTGGAAGATTTAGCGGCTTAATCCTCCAGAAGTATAATGAACTTTCTAGCAAGTTTCAGTAGCAGTCTTCGGTCATGGACAAAGCAGTGCATTCCTATGACTTCCAGGTGCAAATATATCCAGAAACGCAGTCATGGCTTGATTTTGTCTCAAGTTATAGGTGTGTTGAAAACTAATAATTCATACAATGTGCCACTAGGAAAGCAGGCATTTTTGGTTACATAAACACCAAGGAAGGCTTGTCGTCTTATGTTTATTGTTTAACAGAATAGATAAAAAGAAAAAGAGATGCCAAGACTGTATGTTAACACACCATAACCTAGAAAATACTCTTACAGCAACTGGCATGTTTAGGCAGTATGTAAATTGACAATAAAAAATTGAGTTTGCGATACTATGAAAATTTTAAATTATACTGTAAAGTCATGTTAGTTAGTTACAGGCCATCAGTTCAATCCTGAACCAAAGCGACTTGACGGATAAACAATCTGTAGGAAGATCAATCTTGTGCTGAAAATGCAGACAGAGCGGCTTTATGGTGCATGATACTGAAAATTCAGACAGAGCGGAAAACAGGCACTCCCCCTGTGTCATTGCAGCCTTAGTGACTTCCCCTGATACGAACACTGATTTCCAAAGATAAAAAGTCAGAATAAAAAGAGTTCTAAAGAAAGACAAGTGTTGCCTTTGCGGCAATTGTACCTACAGCAAAACGTTTCTGATGGATATCGGAGAGATAGCAGAACAAAGAAATCCAATAAAAGCCGAAGCAAAATACAAAAAAGTTAAACCATTGGGCCAAAAAACAAGAACTGCTGAACATTTCCAAAACATACACAGAAGAGTGCCTGGTGTGTTATGGAGAAAAAAAATGTTTATATGGGACAGAGACCAAGCTCCTGGCTCAGTGTCTGTAAACTGTAGAGGGCGGGCAAACTTAAACTAGATTTTCTAATAGGGTTTTTAGAAAGCAAGTATATAAATTTGTACTTTTCCTTACCTTAGTTTTGTATTAGGTGGTTAACGAATACCATATAATACCCATCTTTTATAACAAGCGGATACATCTCTAGTCTTCTCTGTCCATTATAAATATTTATTCTAGGTTCATAAGGAGATGGGATGGAGTTTACCATCTACTTTCCTATCATTTACTCCTTCTATACCATTTGAAGAAAACAGCCCACAACTGAAGTTATTTCATTGAAAAAAAACAACAGATTTGGATGTCCTTCTTTTAAATTCTATTTCTTACAATATCAAAAAACAAATATTTTCTTAATCACTTAAGACAATTCAAGTATCCTTATATAAAGACATGCACAGATTTTACAGGACTTTATTTACAAGGAAAAAATATACTATTTGGAACGATTGCATCAAATGTCTATAAAAAAAATAATAATAATGCAGAAATTTGACTCTGTAAATACCTAGGGAAAAACAAAATACAATTCTTTTTCTCCTTTCTATACACACACACACACATATGGTGTGTGTACTCAGTTAGTTTTGTTGAATGCATACAGAGACTACTATGTTGACATCCAGAGGTTAAAAATATATTTTAAGTGTCCAAATCCTCAACTCGAGGATGTGTTGTCAAAAAAGAGTAAATTCAGTGAAATTAATGTACAATAACACCAATAATATCACTTCTTTCCACATATGTGTGTGGAAAATCTGTTGGTTACTTAACAGTGCTGTCCCACTAATTGTTATTCTCCTTCCTCAGTTGTAAAGAAAAAAGAACAAACAGGTCATTCCATGGATGTTCACCTAGGGGATATACTGCATGATTTAATAAAGAAAATCTTGCTGCACACTACTTTAGCAGTTGAAACACTTAAACTTTTAATAAATAGTATGTAAACAGAGTATTGTTTTTACACTTGTGATTAATATAATGATAATGTATACACTGGTAACCAGTATTTTCTCTGAGCTATCAGGCCCCATATCTCAAAAATCAGGCTGAACATAATAATCATTTTTGGTGGGTAGACTAAATTTCACATTTTTATATCTTACCCCTCCAGGGATACAAGTGCTCAAAAACAGTAAAAAATGATTTTTCTCAACTTGGGAGGGGTGAGCATCTATTAAGGGGAAACCATTTTCAGGATTTCACTTTATGTTTTTATCTAACAAGGTCTCTATAATATGAACAGCAATTCTGTGCATCTTTTGTGGTGCTTAAAAGAATAAAAATGAAAATCAATATCTGGTCACCACTTTTTAAAGAGCTATAATGAAAAGAATATAATTGAATTCATTGAATAAGTAGAATATGGTAAATGAAAAAGACTCCTCCGGTTATGTGGAGAAAAATTGTTTCGAAACCTTTTAATATTTTTATTAGCTTAGGTGATATCTGACATCTTGTGAAGTATTCCAAATTAGAGCTCATTTAAAACATTTAGTTTTTTTAGTAATTCCTTTTGGAATGCAAATATATTTACTTTGTCTAGACTTATAAAATACAGATGGGAACTGACTACTACGGAAAAATAACTTTTGGGTAACATAGCATTCATCTTTTAGAAATAGCATAAAGGGTTAATACATGTCAGGAAGCTGGTAAAGTGAACAACAAAATGTACCATGAAATACAAGGATTGGTTAAGGAAAAATAATGGAATAGTCAAGTAAATAAAGAATGTACTGAAGGATGACTGAGTGATGACTAAGAAATAAGCAGATGTCCTATAAACGACAATGGACAATTGTTATATACACAGAAAGGGGTGGTTGCACAACTCAAAGGTATAAAAAGAACCAGAATATAACAGACTTTTATTTTATATAAATCATTTGGGTGTAAACCAATGAACCAAACAGAGTAAAATCTATTTATTGACTGACACTGCATGTAAATTCAGATAGACAGACAGATAGATAGACAGATAGATAACTATTAATCCAAAGGAGAAATTCACATAATCCAGCAGCAGTATACTGATACAAAAAAAAAAAAACCACAGTATTAAATTAAATAGTAATAAAAATGAAAAAAATAAAAATAAAAAAGCAGACAATAACTGAGTAATGTTAGCATTTACTCCCCCTGGTGGAACTGAAGAGTCGCATAGTGTGGGGAGGAACGATCTCCTCAGTCTGTCAGTGGAGCAAGACAGTGACAAAAGTCTGTCACTGAAGCTACTCCTCTGCCTGGAAATGACACTGTTCAGTGGATACAGCAGATTCTTCATGATTGACAGGAGTTTGCTTAGTGCCCGTCGCTCTGCCACAGATGTTAAACTGTCCAATTTTACTCCTACAATAGAGCCTGCCTTCTTAACAAGTTTGTCCAGGCATGAGGCGTCTTTCATCTTTATGCTGCCTCCCCAGCACACCACCGCGTAGAAGAGGGCACTTGCCACAACTGTCTGGTAGAATATCTGCAGCATCTAATTGCAGATGTTGAAGGATGCCAACCTTCTCAGAAAGTATAGTCGCTCTGACCTTTCTTACATAGAGCATCAGCATTGACAGTCCAGTCCAATTTGTCATCCAGCTGCACTCCCAGATATAATAGTTATACAATGAACCTCTATTTTTTGCTTCTCTAACCATTCTGACCATGCTGTAAATGACTGCTTTAGAAGAATGCTCCTTCCAAGGCATTTTGCTGAGGAGTAATTAAAAGATACAATGAACAGCTTTTCTCCTGCTTGATTACTGATTTGTCCTGTTAGTGGATGTTTCTTTCTTTAACTCTTTTAGGGCGGATGTCGACTTTTGTCGACAGGAGGGGTTGAGGGCGAATGTCGACTAAAGTCGACATCCAGGGATAGAGGCGATAATCAGCTGTTAATGGCGACAAATCTCACTGTCACGTCACAGGCATTCCCTCTGTGCTTGGAAGAATGATAGACTCGTTGACTCGGCAACTAATCCTAGCGTGTGCGTGAGTTGCGAAATGTAAACAATGGCAAGATGGTATCGGCATGTGACAATGGAGCGAGGCGAGTGCAGAAAAGAAAACACTCGGCAGACAATGACAATGTTTTGCGCATTATTGCGGAGTCGGACTCTGATTTTTCAGAATCGGATTTTATTGACAGTGATCAGGAGATTGAGCAAGAGAGTGAGAAGCCGGCATCAGCTGATCAAACACCAGCCGATGCCGCGCCAGCAGATCTGCTGCCAGTTCAGCGCCTTCGCGCAGCCGATGCATCTACGGCAAGGTTCGCGTGGGATAAATACACAGACATTGATCCGTTGAGAGCCGAGCTGGCTACTGGACTTCACAAGACGGCATGGCTTGCTGTTGGACACGACAGATCACCAGCTGCTGTACTTCAGGCTGCTCTCTTCTGATGCTGCTTTTCAGCTACCGTCAGACGAGATAAACAGGTAGGCAGAGAAATTTTTTCAATCGCTGGCTGCGTTTGCATCGCATTCTCATTTTTCAAAGTGTAAACACACAACAAAAGACGAGATGAAGCGTGCTGTGGTATTACAAATAGAGATGGGACAGAACTGGTGATATAACTTCAGGGAGCATTGGTCCAAACGTGCTTTGTCCCCTGGTGGCTTTGGACAGGTTATGTAGCATGGTGATAGGTACGTGCTGCTGCAAAGTTTTATTCACTTCTGTAATAAACAGAAGCAAATCCCATGGGGTGAGCCAGGCTATAATGCCATGCATAAAGTTCATAAAGTTTCAGAAGATGAAAAGAGGTGACAATACGGTTTTCATGCGGGCAGAAAACTTGGTGGCAGTGGAATGGCACAATGGCAAAGGGTGACTTGTCTCTACAGCACACACTAACAATATATGTGAGAAAGTGCAGCAACAGACAATTGAAAAGTAGGCACCAAAGCAACACGTATTGTAAGCAGGGCAATGTGGCAATGACTGAAAATGGCTGCTTTGAGCGAGATCAGACTTTGCAGGACTTTGCTGTGTAAAATGTATGTGATATGTATGTGAAATCATAGAGTATGCAGGCTCATACAACATGCAAGACGGTAATATTTGTCAAAAGTAAATATTTTTTGTTGATTTGATATGTTAAACAATTGCTTTGTGTTCTTTTTTAAAAAATGTTAGTTTTTGGAAAAATATTCAGCCCTGGGAGATAAGAAAAAAAAAAAAAAATAGCCCTAAAAGAGTTAATAAGATGTTACATTTCGACCACACTTCGCATATTTTGCACCCAATGACCATACAGGCACCTAGCAGACCAGAGGGCTGGAGGAGGTGGAGGGCTGCAAGGCACTAAAGAAACTTATGCGTTTAACAAGTTTAAGTAATCAGGAGCGATCCTGAAAGGTTTTGCTTACGCATTACAGGAATTTGCAGGTCTCCAGGTTCCACTTTTTTCTTTGATGAGGTCGCTTTCCATGCACAGAAAATCCCATTTCTGGGATAAGTTCTGCTTGTAAATGAAAGCTATGTCAGTGTACAAGTCGTGAGCTTTGTACGCTTTGTACATTTTCCCAGACCAAAACTGCAAAAATATCAATAATAACAAAGCACAGCAGGGCACATTAAGTACCAACTACAATTGAGCTAATTGTCGATGATATCGCCCATCACAAATTAGCTGGACGCATCATTATTGAAAATAAAATTCACTGATTTGCTCTGAACATTTGGAGAAATTTCCTTCAAGCACTAAACTGCAACATCTTTTTTTTTTTTTAAAAAAAACTCACACACCCCACAACAAAACTGTTAATTATTTCCATTTGCAGCAGGAGACAAGTGAGATTCTTGCACAATTCTATTTTAACACGAGTGAGCTCTATCCAAGTGAAGGTAGCCTGATCATTGCATCACACACAAAACTTGAATGGGAAGAGTGCAGGTATATTTCTCGTACCACACTGCTGCAGTGTTCACAGACTCTTGACTGCCCATGGCTTTTTACTCTTTTATGTAACTCACTATCCTTTAAATTATAGTTTGCTGTTGCCACACAAGTTGAAATTCTTTTGCAACTTTGGCAGGTTTTCAACTTTTAACACTAGAATCCCTGAAGCCTATGAAAAAAGCCATAATGCCAGAACACCTCAAATTCCCTCGCACCTCTTCATCAGTGTCTTTGTTTAGCAAATGTGACAGTCAGCACAAGCAGACTGCTAGCCCATCCCCCACCAACGCAGCTGAACTTCTCCCAGCTCAAGTCTGTGTATCTGGGAGTGAGGTGTTTGGAATTGTATAGGGTGAATAATATATCGTTATTTGGAATACATACATTTCATATATGTTCTGTGTCTACAATGATATGAGTAAATGTAGGATGACAAGAAATATTGGACACACAACTAAAACCAAAACTTTTTTCATGTTATAGTAATAATGACAGAATGTAGACATGAAGTATATAATGTATGAAGACTGAAGTCAAAATATGAAATAAACACTTTCACAAAAGGTACAACAAACCCCCCCCACCCTGATATCATTTACTAATATACACAGGCTAGGACCTCAAAGGGAGTGCTCCCACATCGTTTAAGAGTAATAATGAATTGGGAAGAGGAACAAGACGTTGATTAAACAGGGTACTGCCAGAAATTAGACTCCACTTCAAGCACTTGCAGGCAAACAGTAATGTAACTGTATTGTGTGTGGACGCCCCATGCCAAACTGGACAATTGTTCATGTCACCCATACCTAAATCACCACTAAGCATGTATGAGTAATTCAGGGGAGGCCTGTATTTACCTATGTAATTAGCAATCAGAAACTTAAATACAATGTAATT
>NC_053170.1:61137543-61197543 GCF_016835505.1 Polypterus senegalus
TTTTGGGATTTGTTGACACCATGAAATTCTGAATCAACATATTTTTCCCTTAAAATGATACATTTTCTCAGTTTAAACTTTTGTTCCGTGATTTATGTTCTATTCTGAATAAAATATTAGAAGTTGGCATCTCCACATCATTGAATTTAGTTTTTATTCACGATTTGTATAGTGTCCCAACTTTTTTGCAATCCGGTTTGTGTGTATATACATATATATATCTATCTATCTCTATCTAAATATATCTATCTATCTATATCTATATCTATATATATATCTCTATATCTATATCTATATATATATCTCTATATATCTCCATCTCTATCTAAATATATATATATATCTAAATATATCTCTAAAATATATATATATATATATATATATAAAAAATATATATATATATATATATATGCCAGCAACACTCATGACAATGACAAAACAATTACATTGTCAATCATGTTACGTTATTATTAAAATGTTTCCTTTTCTTTTTACTCTCTCCTGCCAAAGCTGGTATTTGCTTATATATATATATATATATATATATATATATATATATATATATATATATATATATATATATATATATATATATATATAGATATATATATATATATATAGATAGATAGATATAGATATAGATATAGATATATAGATATGACAACACTCGTATCAATGACAAAACAATTACATTAACAATCATCTTACATTATTTTTAAAATGTTTCCTATTCTTTTTCATAACTACTTTAACACACTACTTCTCCGCTGCGAAGCGCGGGTATTCTGCTAGTTGCTGAAATAAATCAACTTTGTCATGATATTCTAATTTTAGAATTAGCGCGGAACTGACCCCTCTGTACTATTCTGTCCTCTGCATCTCCTGGAGTTCAAAAGAAATACCACCATGCAGCAACATGTGGACACTGGCCAAGATCAGGAAAAAAACAAACGCGGTCACTAACTACAACCACATGAAGGAATGCAAATGAATATAATGTTTAATTAGTGCAACAATGTTTTCCGAAATGTACAATACAGGCCATAAAATGTATTACTCCAAATGTCGTATATACCTGTCTCTTTTTTGTCTGCGTGGCTTTGACTTCATGGATCAGAAGGTGCATACTAATCCAGCGTGAGCAGGAGCACTCAAGAATAAAACTGAATAAAAACAAATTGACATCCACAGTCATTGTCAGTCATGCACACCACTCACATCCACGTCCACAGTTTTCCCAGTCTTGTTCATGCACAAAATCTGACATGGTTCTCAAATAATGAGGGGGTATAACAAATTAAGTTTGTTTGTTATACCAGGTCTTTATCTGAAAACGGCGTCAGATCCGGGGGGTGGAGGTGGGAAGTGGGTGTGTGGGAGCTTGAACATGAGTAAGAGAATAAAACTGGAAAAAAAACCCTAACTTTAAATTTACAGGCGCAAATCAAATGTGTGCTTTTATTGAATGATATTAACAATAAGAGCAGCTCACTACTGAAAATGGCAAATTTGGGAAGCAGCCAATATCAAAACCATGACCTTTTAATTGGAAGGCAACACTTCTTAGCATTGCACCACGCAAGCTGTCGTATCAACCACCTACCGTAACCTTCTTTCTTTTTTCTTTGGTTAAATTCTTGAATAAAAGTGCACTTGTTTTGTTATACTAGTACCTTTTGTGAAAGTGTTTATTTCATATTTGTACTTCAGGCTTCACACATTATACATTTCATGTCTACATTTTTTAAATTATTACTAAAACACGAAAAACGTGTTTTAACTACGTTTTACATAGATTGTTGTTGACATGGAACACACATGAAATGTATGTATTCCAAATGATGATGTACTATTTTACCCTATAAAGCTACAACACTTCACTCGAAGATAAAACACTGAGCACTGAGAAACTTCTTTGCGAATTGAACTGCATTGGTGGGCGGGTGGATGGGATACCAGGCTGCTTGCTGTTAATCGACACATTTACAGCACAAAAGACAGTGACGGAGAGGAGAGAATGGATTTAAGGTGGGCTGGATTTACGAGTTTTCTCATAGGCTTGGGTAATTCTAGTGTTAAAAAGTGGGACAGAAGGGTATGCTCCAACTTTCAGAGGATCACAGTACTCAGCCTCCCTGGGAGGGCTTATGCCAGGGTACTAAAAATGAGACTCTTCCCAGTCGTGGAACCTCAGAGTCAGGATGAGCAATGTAGATTCCATTCAGGCCGTGGAACAGTGGGCCATCTACCTTCATGAGGATTCTGGAGGGGCATGAGAGTACCCCCATTCGGTGTACTACATGTGTTTTATGGACTTAGAAAAAGCATATGACACTGTTCCTAGAGGGATATGGGAGAGTATGGGGTTTTGGGGCCCCTACTAAGAACTATTCGGTCTGTATAATCACAGTGACAGCTGTGACGGCATATTCAGAAAAATATCACCACTTTTTCCAGCGGGTGAGGGACACCGCCAGGGCTGTGCTTCATCTTCTATCCTGTTTGTGGCTTTCATACAGTAAATAGGATATTGAGGAGGAGGCAAGAAGGGGAAGGTGTCCAGTTTGGTAACCTTAAAATTACATCACAGCTTTTTGCAGATGTCGTGGTCCTGTTGGCTTCATTGGGCTGTTTAGTCCAGGATGCATTGGGACAGTTTGTGGCAGAGTGTGAAGCAGCCAGTAGAAGGATCAGCACCTTCAAATATGTGGTCATATTCCTCAATAGGAAAATGTTGGAATGTCCTCCCTGACTGGGAGGTAAGTTACTGTCTCAAGTACAGGAGTTTAAATAACTTTTCTGGTCCTATTTGATAGATGGATTGGGCACAGAGCATAGTTACAGTGCATCCGGAAAGTATTTACAGCGCATCACTTTTTCAACATTTTGTTATGTTACAGCCTTATTCCAAAATGGATTAAATAAATTTTTTTCCTCAAAATTCTATACACAACACCCCATAATGACAACTTGAAAAAAAGTTTACTTGAGATTTTTGCAAATTTATTAAAAATAAAAAAATTGAGAAAGCACATGTACATAAGTATTCACAGCCTTTGTCATGAAGATCAAAATTGAGCTCAGGTGCATCCTGTTTCCCTTGATCATCCCTGAGATGTTTCTGCAGCTTAATTGGAGTCCACCTGCGAAAAATTCAGTTGATTGGACATGATTTGGAAAAGCGCACACCTGTCTATATAAGGTCCCACAGTTGACAGTTCATGTCAGAGCACAAACCAAGCATGAAGTCAAAAGAATTGTCTGTAGACCTCCAAGACAGGATTGTCTCGAGGCACAAATCTGGGAAAGGTTACCGAAAAATTTTTGCTGCTATGAAGGTCCCAATGAGCACAGTGGCCTCCATCATCTCTAAGTGGAAGAAGTTTAAAACCACAAGGACTCTTCCTAGAGCTGGCTGGTCATCTAAACTGAGCGATCGGGGGAGAAGGGCCTTAGTCAGGGAGGTGACCAAGAACCCGATGGTCACTCTGTCAGAGCTCCAGAGGTCCTCTGTGGAGAGAGGAGAACCTTCCAGAAGAACAACCATCTCTTCAGCAATCCACCAATAAGGCCTGTATGGTGGAGTGGCCAGACGGAAGCCACTCCTTAGTAAAAGGCACATGGCAGCCTGCCTGGAGTTTGCCAAAAAGCACCTGAAGGACTCTCAGACCATGAGAAACAAAATTCTCTGGTCTGATGAGACAAAGATTGAACTCTTTGGTGTGAATGCTAGGTGTCACGTTTGGAATAAACCAGGCACTACTCATCACCAGGCCAATACCATCCCTACAGTGAAGCATGGTGGTGGCAGCATCATGCTGTGGGGATGTTTTTCAGCAGCAGGAACTGGGAGACTAGTCAGGATAAAGGGAAAGATGACTGCAGCAATGTAAAGAGACATCCTGGATGAACACCTGCTCCAGAGCACTCTTGACTTAAGACTGGGGCGATGGTTCATCTTTCAGCAGGACAATGACCCTAAGCACACAGCCAAGATATCAAAGGAGTGGCTTCAGGACAACTCTGTAAATATCCTTGAGTGACCCAGCCAGAGCCCAGACTTGAATCCGATTGAACATTTCTGGAGAGATCTTAAAATGGCTGTGCACCGACGCTTCTCATCCAACCTGATGGAGCTTGAGAGGTGCTGCAAAGAGGAATGGGCGAAACTGGCCAAGGATAGGTTTACCAAGGTTGTGGCATCATATTCAAAAAGACTTGAGGCTATAATTGCTGCCAAAGGTGCATCGACAAAGTATTGATCAAAGGCTGCGAATACTTACGTACATGTGATTTCTTGTTTTTTTTTTATTTTTAGTAAATTTGCAAAAACCTCAAGTAAACTATTTTCAAGTTGTCATTATGGGGGGTTGTGTGTAGAATTCTGAGGAAAAAAATTAATTTAATCCATTTTGGAATAAGGCTGTAACATAAAATGTGGAAAAAGTGATGCGCTGTGCATAATTTCCGGATGCACTGTATGCAGTTGCTATACCAATCTGTTTTATGGAAGAAGAAGCTAGGTCAGAAGTCGAAGCTCCAGATTTACCAATCTACATCTCTACCCTCAAGAATGCGTTTCCGGATAGAATGATAGCCAAAATGAGCTTTCTCCACAGAGTGGCTGGACACTCCCTTAGAGACAGGGTGACAAGCGGCAACAACTGCGAAAGGCTTGGAGTAGAGCCAGTGATCTTGCAGATCGAGAGGAGCCAACTGAGGTGGTTTTGGCATCTGATATGAATGCCTACTGGATGCCTACCTGTTGACTAGCTGGGAGGAGACCGCAAGGAAGACACAGGGCTCACTGGGAGGATTATATCTCCCAGATGGCTTGTTAACTCCTTGGGATAACACACTATGAGTTGGAAAGTGTGGCTAGGGACTAGGACATTTGGTGTTCACTGCTAAGACTGTTGCCCCCAAACCTAGTCTTTGATAAATCAGTGGAAAATGAATGAACGAATGAATTAATAAATTCAAGGAATATTATTAACTTTCTAACATAGTACTTGTCTCATAATACATATTCATATTTTAAGGCACTCCAATAGACAATTGAAATTCTACAGAATACCATTTTCCCACACATATATGCATTAAACCAACTTGCATTAATATTACACTTCACTAATTCAGTTTCAATACAATATAAAACAGCAATTACACATCTTGGAGCCAGTGTTCTACTGAGGAATGCTCTAGACATGCAACCATTAGGTTAAATTTAAATGCTCATGCTCTCGCATAAAAAACTAATAATAAGCACACCTCAGAGTTAATATAAGTCATACACTTTGCAGTTCAATGGATGATATAAAGCACACGTGCAGAAATTCTTCAATTATTTACCAAAGAAAAAACACATTTCTGTTTAAAGTTCACTCTTACAGTGAACTGCAGGTTCACGTGCTTATTACATTAAAAAAAGTAATGCAGAAAATTATTATATAATATTAAATGTGTGTTCTACCAATGACATATACTGTATGTGATGCAAGTCTCTTTTGTTAGGGCAGTCTAGGCATCAATGCCTTGCCGTTTGGAGTTACTTTTAGTGGCAGTAGCTATTTCTTCATAGGTAGGAAAATAAACAGAAATAGAACTATTGGCCATCCTTTTATTGCGTGTAGCTCTATGCAATGGCTCAGGTCAGTCTCACTGCCGCCGCAATGCTGAATGCTTGGAGCACAGCTTTTGAGACTCAGCAGCTGTAAATTGTGTGGCTGCAAAATCCAGTGCTGCCCCATTCAATCAGCTTTTGTGAGAACAGTCTCAATTCATGTGACTGTGATTGTTTGAGCTCTCCAGATATTACTTGTGCCCATAAAATATTGGCAGTAGATGAAGTAAACCTCTGACCACCTATCCATTAGCACTTAATTTAACTAACTGAGCTTCTGAATATATATATATATATATATATATATATATATATATATATATATATATATATATATAAAAAAAAAAAAAACATTTCCCTCTGAGGACAAAGAAAGTGATATTTTATTCAAATGAAATTTAATGAAAATCAGTAAAATGAAGTAGTTTCACTTGCCTTGTATGTGGAAAATAATCAATAAGATCCCAGAGTGTCTGTCCGCATAAAAAGGAACCCTGTAGTCTTGATCCATCTTCTAACTGCAAAGCAATCCGAACCTAATTAAAAAAAATATATCAACATGAATACATTGCTAGTGTTTATATTAAAAAAAAAAAAAACTTTGTCTTTCCAAACATAGTGTATCCTTTATACCCTGGATCAAGCTGAGCATTAGTTTAGCACACACACCTTTACAAGTCTTAATAGGTTCAGTTTTAAAAATGTCTATTCCAGTATCAGCTCCAGTTACTATTTAATATGAAAGCTGGTGGAGATATGGAATGAAAGAATGAATATTGAAAAAAAATTAAAAAAAATAAAAAGCGACATGCTTTTACTCAAAAAGGCACTAAAAAGTAAAAACAAAAAAAAAAAAACAATATTTTCTTGTACTAAGATTTTGTTGGTCATATGTGACTACAAATAAAATCATGGGGCACCCATAAAATAATGTAATTCAATTAAAATGCACAGATTACATTAAAGTGAAATTTCTAACCATCTTAACTATGGAAAGAAAATGACACATCATATAAAAGTTGATTAAAGTGCACTAAATCTGCATCAGTACAGTATTAAATGCTAGATAAACCCTTCCTACTGTATTTATGTTGAAGTACTGGTATTTAGAATCTTCTGTTAGACATAACATCTTTTCTTGTTGAAAAAACTTCAATGTGTTTACTTTGTTTTCTCCAGGAATAAACATCAGGAGGTTAAAGCAGGCTGTTAGTTCAGAGTGTATTTTCTTTGCATCAACCCAAAATTACAGGTCAAAGGAAAGCAAATGTTAATTGCTTTCATATATATATATTTGCAACAGAAGACTTGTAGTACCCAGGAGTACCCATGGTAATAAACCCTGTTCAAACCTGAGACCCCAGATATTTGGCCTCAATATCTGTTGGTATTTTAAGAATGGATAAGGGTACATATTAATATTTGTACTGATGTGTACACTTGCACTTCATTTGTAAAAGCCAGCATGCTACTGTTCTAAAATATAATGCAGAAACATCATTATTGCCTTATTCCATTACAGAACGGAATCATCAAAAAGCATATTAGGAGAATTTTAAAAAGAGGTGATAGACTTCAAAAAAGAGTTGAAGCTGGGTGGCTTGTTCCACCAATAAGTCTGTCATTAGCTATTATAGCTGAAAAATGTCATAGCTGTTTAAATGTATGTATCCTACTTGCTACTCTGTGGGGTTCCTCGTTGACACACCGGCTGCTTCAAAGCTAGGCACACTTTTCTAATCACTTTGCCAATATGTGTGGCACCTACAAGGTTGTGAAGAGAACAGTCCTTTACAAAAAAAAAATGTGTCGTGTTTTAGAAGGCTAGTCAGATATATTAAAGTCTCAGCTTAAAAAGGTAATATTCATGTAGACACTTCACTGGGCAAGCCAGAATGTCTGATCAGGGCATAATTACATTGTTGAACAGAATTCTGTGAAGGAATGGAGCATCAGTAGGTTTTGAGCCTTAGGAACCAAGTTACCCAAACTGTTTTATAACATTTCAGTAATTATTTACCGCTCTGAAACTGATTTTTCTGATCATAATTACAATAGAAATTGACAAGAAGAATTCACAATTACAGAATTAAAATATTTGAGGGTTCCTCTAGAGTGCCTCTTTCTCTTGTACATTTGGCTCAAAAACTAATCAGCACATCGTCACCTCATAACAGGCGTAAGTTCTGAGTTTGGTATTTGACTATGCAGCCATTTTAGCTCTAGACTGTCTTCAAAAGTCATACACCTGTCATCGAGATATCAATGTTTTTGGTATCTGGGACCCTAAAACATCGAAATTTGTCAAAAACTGGAGATTAAAATTTTTGACGAATATAAAGGTTTCACTCCTCCGGAAAGGCTTCAGCTCTTTTAATCTTTCCTCACAACTAACCCCCTGCAGTCCTGGAATTAAACTAGACTCTTTTCTGCACTTTCTCTAGCGATTCTATGTCTTATTGTAGCACACAGACCAAAACTGTACACAGTACTCAAGATGAGACCACACTAGTGTGTTATAAAGCTCTGCCACAACCTTCTTTGACCTATACTATACACATCGTGATCCTGAAGGGTGCTTTGTCATGGTTCCGGGTAATTTATTTAAATCTAAAGTAGTTTTTATAAATATTTATGCAACCAACAAGCATTATATACATATAAAAATATATTTGCATCAATGTGCAATATGAGCACTCATAAAATTATAATGGCTGAAGTCTTTAATTGTGTTTTAAATTCAGACCCAGATAGATCATCAACTACAGTGGCAGTAATATCTAACACAGCAAAGACAATCACACAGTTTGTAACAGGTTTTATGAATCATAACCTATCAGACCCAAGGGGATTCTTAAATTCAAATTAAAGAAATTATTCCTTCTCACCAGTACTTTCATACTTACTCAAGAATTGATTATATCTGTATCAATAACAATTTATTGCCCACTATCAAATCTTTTAAGTACAATGTTATTGTTATCTCCAATCACTAAACAAACACCAGGGGTATTCAATTACAAATTTGGCTGAGCCAGACATTTTCAGTGACTATTAAGCAGCAGGTAATGGCAATTTTTAAACTAATTTAGCTGAGTCAGACATTTTCAGTGACTAGTAAGCAGCAGGTAATGGCAATTTTTAAAACACAAATGAATGTATTGAAAAACAAGTAATATTTACTTATTATTTGCCATTTTAAATTTGTTCACATCTGACACAAGCACATCAAAAAGTGCAGTAAATAAACAATAAGAAAGCCAAAACTGAACAGACTGAGGTATAATTTTTTTTCTACTTTAGAAATTTAAAAAAATAAACATTTTGGTCAAATAAATTTTAAAAAAGCCTGGAAAAACAGGGGCTAAAAAAACTCAGTTTTTGTGATAAGCCAATTTATTGATCATCGAGCAAATCTTTTTTTAGTGAAAAATCAGATGATTTAGATCTGCTGCCAATCGATCAGAGCAACTACTTCATCTAGTGCATTCTAGTTCAATATGCACCACATAGGGCTGGGCAATATGGGCAAAAAAACAAACAAAAATCTCAATTTTTTTCAGTGTTATGGATGATTTTTAACAACCTCTCAACCATATTCAACGACGCACATGGTACTCTCACTTCTCATTCGTGTGAATGCTTTTGACAGACACAGTTCCTGCACTCTCAGCTCTTATAAATTTTAACGCTTTCCTCACTTTAGGTTCCCAATTAAAGAAGACAGGTTATGTCCAAATCTTCTTGAAGAATTTCATCACGAAGGGTTATCAACAGAAAAAATGAGCACACGGACAACGATAAAGTCGAACAAATTAACCCCAAAAATGATGATCGGTCACACGGCAAATTGGTTAAATGCGTATCACTAGACTATGCTGAAACAGTTGGTGGTGACCGTGCAGATGATGAAAACATCAAATTACATCATCCCGAAGAATATCTACAACCGTTAACACCGTCCGGTATTCCATCGCACAAATTACTGTAGAAAGAAGGATGAACCTAAGAAAGGCAATGTAGTACAACTTCCATGGATAACATTAGACAACAAAGGAGATCGTGATATGCCATTCGTATTAAAACATTTACAGTTTCCCATTAGAATAGCTTTTGCAAAGACAATTGCCAAATCTCAGAGCCAAACATTCAAAAAAGTAATTTTATTTAATAGAGATAAAGAAACAAAATTCAATTATGGGCAGTTATATGTTGCATTGTCACAATGAAAGTCCAAACACAGAATCAAAATTCAATGTGATATTGACGAAAATGTAATTAAAAAAATAGTTTTTACTTAAGTTTTACAGTAAAAGTGTAAGTTTAAAAAGTGTTTGTATGTTAATTTCAAAGTCAAACAGAACAAAACCGTATTACGCAACAAATAACTCTAACGCAACAGAAAAAATGATTTACTTTCAAATTATTATGTTTTACTATTTTTTTAATATGGTTTATTACTCACCGTAATGTAAAATTGTTAGTTCTATTATGCATATGTAACAATTCCCATGAAAATAACAATCTGTTTAAATTGTATATTCACATCCCCAAATGTGTGCAGCTGAACCACAAAGAGGCCAGCGCGTAGCACAGGCCCAAGGGCTGGCGAGCGAAACGAGCAGGGGGGGCAAAGCCCCATAGTTAAATAATATATAGAATAAAACCTAAAATTCAGAAAAATAATTTAACAAATAAACTGAGATTTGTTTACATAAAATTAAGCACCATGAGCAGGCAATAACATAAATTAGAAATAACAAATAAGAAAGGTCTTCAGTGTGCTCCCCCCACCCAACATTGTGTAGCACTGCAACAATAACACAATATAACACAATGTTAAACATTCTTCAATCATTAAAGTGCAGAAAAATAACACCACCACCACCATATGACTAACATGTACCTGAGGCTGTGTTTGATCCAGACAAATACAATATATTGGTATACAATATGCAAAAAAATATATAAAATGAATTATCTGTTTATTATCTGAGATTAATTTAAAGCTTCAAATTTCTTCAGCCCTTTTGTTTGCGCTAATGTCCAGTTAGTGTTAATTAATAACAGCACCGAATCGAATACCCTCAAAAAGCCGTAATATTCTTAACATAGTGGCTTCTATGTCCTGAAATCGTAAAACTGAAAAGTTTTCAGACGTAGTGTTTATTTTATAAAATGTTGAATAAATGTACGTAGTTTATTGGAGATTTCAAGTTTGTCAAAGCTTATGCTTTTTAACAACTGTACAAAGTAATATTTTTTTTTTATTTATTAATTTTATTACAATCAATACATAGCAATCAAGTTTTACAAAAAAAAAAAAAGAATTATGCTAAGAACAGATCGATCCCCACCCTTGAGAGAGAGAGCAAGCCAAACGGTGTAAAATTTAAGGCTTTTAAAAATACCTAAATCAACAAATTCTCTGTGCTTTATAAAATCATTTCAAAATATTACTGATTAGATCCTGCCATGTTTTGAAAAAAGTCTGCACAGATCCTCTAACTGAGTATTTGATTTTTTCCAATTTTAAATAATATAACACATCAGTTTCCCACTGACTTAAAAGAGGAGAGTTTGGGTTCTTCCAGTTTATCAGAATAAGTCTGCGTGCCAACAGTGTAGTGAATGCAATCACAGTTTGTTTGTCTTTCTCCACTTTAAGACCCTCTGGAAGAACCCCAAACACAGCTGTTAATGGGTTAGGAGGGATTGTGAGTCCAAGACTGTCTGAGAGGTAATTAAAAATTTTTGTCCAGAATAATGTTAATTTGGAGCAGGCCCAGAACATGTGACCTAGTGAGGCTGGGGCTTGGTTGCAACGTTCGCAGGTTGGATCATGCCCTGGAAACATTTTGAGAGTTTTAGTGAGACAGATGTGCTCGATATATAATTTTGAGTTGTATAATTGTATGCTTTGCGCATATGGAGCTTGAGTGAATTCTCTGCATTGCTACTTTCCACTCCTTTTCTGATATATTAATTGAGAGGTCATTTTCCCAGTGTCCTCTTGGATCTTTGAAAGGAAGGGATTGTAAAAGGATTTTATATATTGTAGAGATGGAGTCTAACTCCTTGAAATTGAGCAATAATTTTTCCAGCGTGGATGAGGGTGCAAGATGAGGAAAATCTGGAAGGTTCTGTTTAACAAAGTTCCTGATTTGAAGATAGTGAAAGAAATTTGTAGCTGGAATGTTAAATTTGGAATGTAATTGTTCATAGGATGCAAAGACGTTGTCTATATAAAGATCTCTAAGCAAGTTAATTCCAAATTTTTCCAGATATTAAAACTGCATATGTTTGTGAGGGTTGAAAGAGGTGGTTCTTTTGCAGGGTGCCACAGAAAGAAGCTTCTCCGTCTTAAAATGCTTTCTACATTGGTTCCAGATTCTAAGTGAGTGGAGCACAATTGGGTTATTAGTGTATTGCCGATAGCGTGTGTTTATTGGAGCACAAAGCAAGGAATACAAAGAAGTACTGCAGGATTTTACTTCTATTGCGGTCCATGCCTGTGTATGTTCTTCTATTTGTGTCCAGGTTCTTATCGACTGTATATTTGCCCAGTAATAAAACTGGAAGTTAGGTAGAGCCATGCCGCCTTCTGCCTTTTGTCTTTGTAGGGTCGCTCTTTTGATGCGTGGATGTTTAGAATTCCAAATAAATGAGGTTATTGTTGAATCTAATTGCTTAAAGAACGATTTATTAATGTATATTGGTATGTTTTGAAATAAGAAAAGCAGCTTAGGAAGAATATTCATCTTAACAGTGTTAATTCTTCCAGCTAGTGTGAGATGAAGGGTTGACCATCTATGCAAGTCTTGTTTAATTTTTTCCATACAGAGACGAAATTTTGTTGATAAAGAGCTTTATGTTTACTTGTGATGTTTACCCCGAGGTATTTAAACTGTTCTGCAATGATAAAAGGAAGGGTGTCTAATCTAATATTATATGCTTGAATTCACCGGAAAGAGTACACTTTTATTCAGATTAATTCTGAGACCAGAGAGCTTTTGAAATTCTGTGAGTGCTGCTAAGACTGCAGGCACAGAATTTTCTGGGTCCGATATATACAGTACCATGTCATCTGCATATAATGAGATTTTCTGTTCCAGTCCTTCTCTGCTAATCCCCTTTATCTGATCAGTATTTCGACAATGTATTGCCAGTGGTTCAATGGCAATTGCAAACAGCAGTGGTGACAAAGGGCATCCTTGTCTTGTGCCACGCTCTAGTTTAAAGTAGTCTGAGCAAATGTTATTGATGCAAACTGAAGCTTCTGGGTTAGTATACAGTAATTTAATCCATGCACAAATGTTCGGGCCAAACCCAAACTTCTCCAAAATAGTAAAAGGTATTTCCATTCAATCATGTCGAATGCTTTTTCTGCATCCAATGATAATAATATTTCTGGGGTGTTTGATTTAGTTGGTGAGTATATTACATTAAACAGGCGTCGAAGATTTGAAGATAAGTGTCGGCCCCTAATAAATCCAGTTTGGTCTTGTGATATTATTGAGGGGAGCACTTTCTCCATCCTTCTAGCTATGATTTTAGAGAGTATTTTAACGTCGTTATTCAGAAGTGAAATTGGTCTGTATGATGCACATTGTAATAAGTCCTTATTTTGTTTTGGAAAGACAGTGATTAGTGCTTGGCGAAAGGTTTGTGGAAGAGATTGGTTATCTCTGGCTTCTGTAAATGTTGCTAATAGGAGGGAGCTAGCTGAGCGGAGAATTTCTTGTAAAACTCTGCAGGGTAGCCATCAGGGCCTGCTGCTTTTCCACCTTGGAGTGACTTTATAGCATCCAGTAATTCTGATAATGACAGAGGTTTATCGAGCTCCTCCACACTAATAGCGTCAATTTGTGGTATCTGTAATTTATCCAGAAATGCATTAGATTGTATATTGTCTTCTTTAAACTCAGTAGTATATAGGGATTTATAGTAGTCTCTAAAAGTGTACATTATATTTTTGTGTTCATGATTTTATCTCCATTCGTGTTAGTAATTACCGAGATTGCTATGCACTTCTTGCTTGTGAATTTGTTGCGCTAAAAGCTTATTAGCTTCTCTCCATGTTCATAATAATGATGTCTGGATTTGTAAATTAGTTGTTCGGTTTCTTTAGTTGTCAAGAGGTTTAATTCTGAATGTAGAGCCTGCCTCCTCTTATGTAGAGTCTCGCTTGGTAGTCTGGCATGTTCTTCATCTATTTTAGTAATTTCGCTTTTTATCTCTGCTACTTTCTTCGCTCGGATTTATTTCTGTGGGAAAGATATGAGATAATCTGTCCTCTTAAGAAGGCCTTAAGAGTTTCCCAGAGTATTCCTGCAGAGATCTCAGGGGATGTATTTGTCTCTAGAAAGAATTCAATTTGTTTGGATATAAATTCAGCACAATTCTCGTCAGCTAATAGAAGCGGATTGAGACGCCATCTCTTGGGGTGAGTGTATGGGGCTTAGTAATTTCAGCTCCAAGATCATCGGAGCATGGTCTGAAATAACAATAGCATCGTATTTACAAGATTTAATCTTAGGCAAGAAGTTATTATCTATAAAGAAGTAATCAATCCTTGAGTAGCAATGATGTACTGGTGAGTAGAAAGAATATGTTCTTGAATTTGGGTTTAAAACCTCCAGGGATCTGATAAGTTGTGATCAGTTATAAACTTTGTAATTATCTTTGCGGTGTTAGTTGCGTTCCCCTGTGGAAGGAAGTCTTATCTAAAAGTGGATTTAGAACACAATTAAAGTCCCCAGCCATTATAAGTTTATGAGTGTTCAGATTGGGAATGGATGCAAATAAATTTTGTATAAATTCCTTATCATCAACATTAGGTGCATAAACATTTATCAAAATCATTTTACAGTTAGATAAGTCTCCCATGACCATCACATATCTCCCTTCAGGATCCAATACTACATCTGATGCTACAAATGGTACTGTTCTATGTATGAGAATTCCCACCCCTCTAGTTTTCTTTGTAAAACTAGAATGGAACATTTGGCCAGTCCAGTCTTTTGCAGCGGAACTGATCCTTACTTAGTAAGTGGGTTTCCTGTAAAAATACTATTTTAGCATTTAGACCTGTTAGGTGAGAAAGTACTTTCTTTCTCTTTAATTCGTGATTCAGGCCTTTAACATTCCAGCTTACGAAGTTAACTGTCCCATCATGGAGACACTGATTCTGAGTTTTTGGTGTCATATTATAGTCTTAACTGGAAGTGAAATAGTTTAGGTCTTAATTTCCTATTCCCCAAGAGTTGTTGCCATGCAGCTTATTATTACGTTGATAGTTATAATTATAAAGATTGAGATGATAGATTAGATTATAGATCAAGCCTGCTCTCTTTCTCTTCCCCTTAACCCCCACCCTCCCTTTTTGCCTCCCCAGGTGAGGCTAAAACCCACTTCATGCAGTCCCAGTCCTCTGACATACCCAGAGACAGAGCACGTCCAAAGCACATCAAGCCCCCATGCAGTGGCGCTTTAAGGTTAAAAGATAGAGATATCTGTTACCAATATAGTCTTTAAAAGAGGAAAAAGAAAGAAAAGAATTTTGCACTTATATATATATATATATATATATATATATATATATATATATATATATATATATATATATACATACATACATACATATAATCTTCATCAATTTTAGTGCATTAAGATGATATCCCCAGATAATAAACCCAGGTGATGGTGTTAAAGATGTGTCCAAAACAAGCATAACAAGTCTTAATGCAGTAATAGCAATAACAGCAAACCAAGGGTATGATATTGAACAGTCTCATTTAGGGTACACATGAAATAATTAGAAAAGAAAAAAGAAAAAAGAGGAGGAAAACGTAATTAAGCACAATAAAACAAACATTTAGCGCCCTAGTAATACTAAGTAATGATAAGTAATAAGTAAGTAATAATAATACAAGAATATGAGAATATATGCTGATAAAAAACTTATTTTAAAAACAAATAGATCAGACAGTAGATTATTAATCCTAGCTTTATCATTTACCGCCATGACTCACAATTATGTATCAGAATAATCCCGGGATCAGCTTTCTTAACTCATTAAAAGTAATATTTTTTATACAAATCAGCTCAAGTGAAACAAAAAACGTACGTTTTCAGGGTTACCAGCTCTCATGCATCTGGCGTGACACTCTGGCTTTCTGACTCTCACGCAAGAAATCTTACGGTTTCATAGTACAAATGGGGCAATGCCACCTCCGCAAAATATTTGCGACTCAGAATTCTATACTTGGGTTCTATTACTTTTAGCATTCTAACAAACCCAGGCTTTTCTACAGTATAAACAGGCACCATGTCTTTACTAATATAAAATGCCACTGCATCTGTAATGTCCTTATACCTATGCCCTGTCTTGTCATACGGTGTGACACTGAAAGACGAGGCAGCTAAAGTTGGCTGTGTTCTAACATTAGTTCTTGGAACATTAGAACATTAGAACAATCTAGACGAGAACAGGCCATTCAGCCCAACAAAGCTCGCCAGTCCTATCCACTTGTTTCCTCCAAGAAAACATCAAGTCGAGTTTTGAAAGTCCCTAACGTCTTACTGTCTACCACACTACTTGGTAGCTTATTCCAAGTGTCTATCGTTCTTTGTGTAAAGAAAAACTTCCTAATGTTTGTGCGAAATTTACCCTTAACAAGTTTCCAACTGTGTCCCCGTGTTCTTGATGAACTCATTTTAAAATACAAGTCTCGATCCACTGTACTAATTCCCTTCATAATTTTAAACACTTCAATCATGTCACCTCTTAATCTTCTTTTGCTTAAACTGTAAAGGCTCAGCTCTTTTAATCTTTCCTCATAATTCAACCCCTATAGACCTGGAATCAACCTAGTCGCTCTTCTCTGGACCTTTTATAGTGCTACTATGTCATTTTTGTAGCCTGGAGACCAAAACTGCACACAGTACTCAAGATGAGGCCTCACCAGTGCATTATAAAGGTTGAGCATAACCTCCTTGGACTTGTACTCCACAGATCGTGCTATATAACATTCTGTTAGCCTTCTTAATGGCTTCTGAACACTGTTGGGAAGTTGCTAGCTTGCTAAATCCTTCTCATAAGGTGTACTCTCAATTTTCCAACCGCCCATTGTGTATTCAATATTTTTACTTCCTATGTGTAATACTTTACATTTACTGACATTAAATTTCATTTGCCACAAATCTGCCCAAGCCTGTATGCTATCCAAGTCCTTCTGTAATGATATAACGGATTCCAAATTATCTGCTAAACCACCTATCTTGGTATCATCTGAAAACTTAACCAGCTTGTTACTTATATTCCTATCCAAATCATTTATATATATTAAAAATAGCAGCGGCCCTAGCACTGACCCCTGTGGAACACCACTCTTAACACCGGCCAGTTCTGATGAGGTTCCTCGCACCATCACCCTCTGCTTCCTGAGTTTCAGCCAATTCTGCACCCATCTAAAAACATCACCCTGAACTCCCACTTCTTTTAACTTGATGTTAAAAGGGAATGCAATTACAGCTAGCATCAGAATTTTGGCAGGAAACACATTGTTCCCATTCCACTGAATGCCTTTGTTTCAGATGCTGGAATAGGTATGTACTGCTGCCACTTTTTGTTTTAAAAGCTTTTTCAAAAACCTTGCACCACATAGTGGTCTGTTCCACATCTGACCTCGCAAAACCAAACCATGTCCATATGACTGAAGTAACCTGCCCTTGTTTTGGTATCATTGCATCTTCTTCAGCCGTAAATACTGTATACGCTCATTAGAAGCAGCCATTTCTTTTCACTGGTGTTTGTCTGACACACAGGTTTCTGTACATGTGCAGACCCCAAGGTTTCTGCGAGACAACACCAACATTCAGTTGTGGTAACTAAAGAATTACAGGTACAATCTTGTGTAGAAGGACCTGTGACAGAGAAAGCATTAGATTAGACCCTTTTTTTCGATTGAAGAATTTTTCAAATCTATTTAAAACAAAAACTCAAATTAAATTGGATTAATCATATTCAACACCCAGCCCTAGTACCACATATGGCACAATTCAATTAAAAAATTTTAAATTATCACACATATCTTGTTTAAGTTATATAAAAGATGTGCGAGCAAGACACAACATGCGAGTCATCAAGTACCTGCATCATCACGTCACATGTTTTAGGAATGCCCAATACTTCAACCATTTTAAACAAGTAATTTTGCAGTTGTTAGAGAAAACCTTGCATTTAAGGCACCTCTGACAGCTAAAAAGTAACATCTAGAATGTTACACATGGGTTAAAAGTATGCTCTGAAAAACTAGTAGTAATATTGCTTGCATAAAGACTTCTTTTGCAAAAATTTAAAAATCTCATATCAATAACTCAGTGGAAAAGCAACATTGTCGATAATCTAGAAATAAAAAAAATAATTTGACTTCATGATCTGTTCAAAACTATTTCTGAACTTTTCAAGAGTAATAAAATTCTGATAAACACATCTAGCCTTTGTTTAATCTTTTTATTCTAATTTCTGTTTTAACATATTTAAAGAACTATTTCAGGTGGAGCTCACTATTTAGATAGTTCTCTTATTTATTAAATAATAAAAATTAAATAAAGGAGATTTGGTCTCATCCACCGCGTGAGATGGATGGCTAGAACTGAGCTCCATTATCAGCGGTTTTAACTATTATTCAGATGTATTCTGTATTTAAAATATGCACAAGTATAAATAAAATATTGTAATATTGTAATAGTTGAACAAGTGACATTCAGCTCTCTGAATGAAGCAGGAAAAAAAAAAACGAAGAAGACTGACCGGCATCCTTTTGAAACAAGATCAAGAGTCATACCATCTTCTGGCAAGACAAAAAAGATTCTGCTTGCAACTTGTACCATTTGTAATGGGACATTTGCTGGAACTATACATTCAATTTCCTTTTCAGCCAACTTTCCTTTTTTTCTTTTTTGGTAAACTTCAATTATTATACAATATTAAAATCTCTTTCCTTGAATATTACTTTTTGGCAACCACAAAGTAACTAGCTATTTACAATGTGTTTTTTAATCTTTTTTTCTTACTTGATGTCCTTGGTTTATTGTATTGCAAATGTACTATCCTGCGTTCTCAGTCTCCATGGAACCACTTAACATCATTCCCTAGATTTATTATATTGGCACGGTTTTAAGATCATATTTTAGGCTTATTTTATTTGGACTGAGATACCTTAGTTTTAACAGGTTTTACACCACTGCTGTGGGGTTTGTTTTGTTCTGGGCATTTTCTGTCTCTTGGCATGTCAGAGGACCTCTGTGACTGGGATTTCCTGAAGTGTGCTCCATCTCACCTGGCAGATGGTTTGGGGAGGCGAGAAAAAGAGAGCTTTGCTATTTCTTATTTATCCTTTTTACCTCAATAACCAAATAGTGCCAACACAATAGTCTTCAAAGCCATTACAAATGGCAACAATATGAAATCTAGGTCAAAGCTATCATATGTTAAAATGTACTACCAGAACTTAAGCATACAAAATGTCAAGGAAGTTATAAAGCAATGTTTTTATGACCAAACAGTGAACTTTGTGAGCTGGAATGTCAAAGTTCTTAATTATGAATTAAAGAGAAATAAACCATTCACTCATTTAACAGGTTTAAATGCCAAGATAGTACTTTTATAGAAGACTCACTTGAGGGCCAGCTTCAGCTGCAAAGGGCGTGGATTGGCAAATTTTTCACTTCAGCTATACAAAGAAAAAAAAGGGGTATGGGTCTCAAGAACTATCCCATTTGTAGTGTCATATATAATATGTGATCCTGACAGGTGATAATGTCATGGTGATGAGCAATTTATTTAATACAAAAGTGATTCTGATAAATATTTATGCACCTAATAGGGATGACAAAGATTTCATCCAAAACATATTCACATCTATTCCTAATATGAACACTCATAAAATTATAATAGTCAGAGACTTTGTGTTTTAAATCAAGTCCTGGATAGGTCTTCAGCTACAGCGTGGATAATATTGAAAAATAATAACAGCTTGTAATGGATCAGAACTTAGACTCATGGAGGTTTTTAAATCCTAACCTAAGGGCATGGACATTAACTGATCTGAACAATACAGAATTTGAATCCAAGCAAACTGTATATTTTCTGGACATAAATGTATCCCCAGAGGCCTCTTCCTGGAGTACAAAGGTTTAAGGTTTCTTTATTTAGTCATGTTTACACAAGAAAACATGAAATTTGCCTTCTCAGTTGCATCTAATAATAGAATGAAATAAAATAGACAAATAGAAACAAGAAAGGTTAAGGTAAGGCAGTTAGATAAAACATATTTACAGCAAAAAAAAGAAAACAAAAAGTTACAGGATAAAACATCAAAACCTTAATCATTATCTCCGATATTTCTTACTAAAAACCCGTATGGCACTAGGAAGAAAGGAGGTTCTGGAGCAATTTGTGTGGATTTTCAAATTGACTATCCTTCCTGATTTACTGAAGTTTAGTTCTACATGTAATGGATGTTTGTCATCAGTTGAGATGATTTCCTGTTTCATTAACATTGCCCTCTGACACACATTAGTCAAATCATCAACATCAGCTCCAATAACCTTAGCTGCATACTTCGTAATCTGCTGGAGCTTTTTTCAGTTTTGGTTTGTCAGACTATTAAACCAGGCAATGAAACTGAAAGTAATCACAGACTGGACCATACTGAGATAAAAAGGACAGCATGAGGTCCTTGTCTACTTTAAATAGTTTGAGTTTATGGAGGAGAAATAAGCGCTGGCTGCATTTAGAGAGTACTCTGGGAAACTCTGAAGGCATTTTTAAGAGGACAGATTATTTCATATCTTTCTTACAAAAATAAGCTGGAAACCAAGATGGTGTCAAAGTTAATCAGTAAAATTACCAGAATAGATCTAGAATACTTCAAGTCTCCAAATTAAGCACTTTATAGGAAAAGACAGGCTTTGTAATCAGACGTCAGCCTCTTAACTATTAAAGAAATAGAACAACTTTTTACTATGAACACAGCAAGGTTAATACGATCTTAGCTCAATAAATCCACAAGCAAGAAGTTCACAATGCAATATCAGTAATTACCAGCAAAGAAGGAGATAAAATCATTGACCATAAAAAATATAATGCACATATTTAGATACTACTATAAGTTCATATATTCTACTCAGGTTAAAGACAAGAAGACACAGCCTAATGTTTTTTTGACGCATTATAGATATCAAAGCTAGGCACTGAAAAAATTTCAATTAAGTTAGCTCTACTTTTATTAGCAACATTTATAGAAGCCAGAGACAATACAATTCTGCCTCAAGCTTTTTGACAAGCATTAATTAGTCTTTCCTACGGAAAATAAGGACTTTACAATGTGCATCATACAGACCAATTTCACTTCTGAATAACAATGTCAAGATAATCTTCAAAGCTTCTGGCTAGAAGGATTGAGAAAGTGTTTCCTTTGGTAATATCACAAGACCAAATCAGATGTATTAAAAGGTACACACTTAGCTTCCAATCATCAATGCCTTTAATGTTATATATTAATACATAAAGTCTAACACCCTTATTATCTATGGATTTAACTTAAACACAATTTTTACACTACCTTTCTTAAACAGAACCTGCCCTATTTTCCACACCTTCCACTTCATAAAAAACACTTATTAGTTTTGAAGACTCAAATAGCATCTCTACATCAAAGATCAAAGGCTCTTTCACTTAATATTTCAGAAAAGAAGAGGAAGGCAGCCAGGCATAGAATATACTCTAGCTCCATATGCACCAAACACTTAATTACTCAACTTAAAATCATCCATCAAAACACATTTATCTAAGTTAAAACTATCCAAAATGTTTCCAGGGTAAAATTCAACCTGTGAGCATTGTAATCTAGCTACAGCCTCACGTAGACCTATCTTGCTCAACTGGAAAAATCCCATCCAATAACTTTTAAGTCAGTGAGCAACTGATGTCTTATACTATTTGAAATTGGAAAAAATCTAATTCTCACTCAAAACTTTTTATAATATTGCTGGATCAAATCAATAACAATAATAAGCTTTTATATCAGGGAAAATGGATACTCTTCCTCCGTTGTTGCTTTTAATGATTTGCTTTGTTAAAGGTTAAATTTTGGTTTTCCCAGCCTCACTGGGTCTACTATACTATATTGAAATTGGGAAAAAAATCAAATACTCAGTTAGAGGATCCGTACAGACTTTTTTCAAAACATGGCAGGATCTAATCAGTAATATTTTTAAAATAAGCTCTTAAACCACAGAAGAAGCAATTATTTCCACATTTCTTTGTCTTCTGCATTCATCTCTATTGGCTTATCAAATTTATTAATTTAGGTATGTTTACAAGCCTTAAATTTTACGCTGTTTGCCTTGCTCTCTCTCGATTTGTTCTTAACTTAATTTTACTTTTTGTAAAAATTGATTGATTTGTATGGATTGCAATAAAATGAATAAAACTTCAAAAAAATAAAAAATTTTGGTTTTGTTAAGTTTGATTTGATTGTATGAATTATTTGCTTTTAATTAAAATCAATAAAATAAAGTTGTACTAGTAAGGACCAGATTGTCTGTCTTCTGCAGTGCCTTTGGTGAGCTATAACATAATGTTCTTTAGGAACTTCACATAAATTAACAAGAATTTCCACACTTACTGTTGTCTGGGATCCTAAATATTCAATTTAGTTCTTGGCAGACCCTTCTGTTGGACAGAGAAAGTGTCACCACCTGGATTTTTCCCTCACAACATTCTCAAACTCATATAATCAAATATCATTTACAAATACTTAAATACATAGAGAATAATTTCTAGTAAGGACAGGCCACTTGCACTTTAGAGGAAAGTCATATATATGCCAGACTTTCTTTACCTCACTAGAGTTATCAAAAGTGCAAAAGATATTCCACATTAGAATATTATATATGGATCAGTTGAGATGTAATTTATGAGACAATGACATGCAAAATTATTTAAATCCTCGAAATTAATTATTTTCTGCATGACAAATGATTTGTGCACATATTTATCCATTCAGTATTGTAATGTGAACTTTTATGCTATAACAATACATTCCAAAGTCAAAATTAACCATTTTTATAGATATTTAACTAAGAAGAAAAACTCAGAAGTTAGTGTTTGTGTATTTAAACTTCTGAGCTTTGGAGGCTCCAAGTTTACACAAATGACAAATTAATCACAGCTGACACAAAGGTGACAATCATTTGACCACAATTAAACAGAGGAGCTCTGAAAATGGTTTCATCTACTTGTTGAATACTTGAGTATTCTTTTTAAATAATAATTACTAGGTTGTTTTATATATTTTTGGTGACAGTTATACATAACATATGATTTAATACAGTATAGACTTTTAACCTGGTAACACCAGTCACTGAACACCGAGGTAATGTTTGCATCAGTGTGTGGCGTAGTTCGCCTGTATGATGTGGTGAAAGTTTTTTTTTTTTTTTAACAATTTTGATCCCTTGTCGGTTTTAATAATACACACATTACCAATGCTCTAATAACCAAGTTGATGTAAATAAAAATTTTCAGTTACCCTGAACACTACTTAATATTATAAAATACAACTCATTAGTAATTTTTAAGCATTACAGAAAGCTCTTGAAAAATCGGGAGTCACAAGAACTAATACCAAAATTCTGAAACTTGTATCGACGTATCATTTACTGGCTTGATCAACCTGCCAGATGGACCTCTGCTAGAAGTGAATGAACTTCCAAAGCCTTTGTTTATCGACTACCTGCAAACAAGATGCGTTACTTCTTTTCATTTTGCATTTTGTTGTCTGCAGACTTTCTTTTGCTGCCTGAAGAACATTCTTGCCTTCGGCCACAGTCGCAACAATAGTTTTTTTTTACAGTATCAGTAGTATCAGGTGAAAGTCGGCTGTGTACTCATATTTGACTGCAAGTCAACAAATTACTTTGGGAAGCACAATACTACATTAGAAAACATAGAAGTAAAAACAATATATAAAAAGGCTCACAGTGGTAATGATACATTGGCACATCAACACACAATGCAAAATAAAAATTTCAGATTTCATGACTTAGAAATGCTTCGAGACCGAGGCAGGAGATTTCAGTGAGTGATTGCAAGAATAGTGCTCATCATTTGTTTATTATTTAAAAAAAAAAAAAACACACACACACACACACACAGAAGCTTTGCTTATTGTCACTTTTAACTCACTATGCAGTTAATTCAGATACAGATGTGTGTACTTTGAGGGCATAATAATGTGAATGTTAAGATCTGAGGGGTAATCATTTAACTTGTAGTGTCACATGTCGCATTTGTAAGAGAAGATGAAATGATGTCAAGACTAACTCTACATAGTCCCAAAAAAAAAGGGAATGGAGGCTTTGTATTTGTTCTCCAATTGTAATAAGTATGTCTACAGATGTCTGTTCAAGTATCCATTCATCTACTAACTTTCACATACAGTTCAGTGTCACAGGGAAAACAATTACGCATATACACTGCTGGTCAAACATTTTAGAACATCTCAGTTTTTCCATTTTTTGATTCTTGCAATGAATAACTTAAAATGTTGAGAAGGTAAACAGTAAACTGCAGATGTTTAAATGTAATGTTTAGGTTAGCAAAACAGAAAAAAAAATCTAAATATTACAAATGTTCCTTCTTTAGGGAACAACTAATAAATTACAACCTATGCATGTTCTGCAGCAATCAAATTAAACCTTGCAAGTTGAAGCAAAAACTATTTGCATAGGTGTCCCAATAATTACTGATTACTTAAAAAACCTAAAGCAGAGTTGGAACAGACTGTATTACTACATCCTCTGAAGTACTACTAGGACAATATTAACCTGTAGAAAGTAATACATTCCAGTGATAATGCAAAGGAAATGGCTATTAAGAAATAAATGATACCAAGCATTACTACCCTTAGAAGTGCAGGCCCTTAATTTAGAGAAACTGGCAAAAAAAAAAAATGTGTCAGTAAGTACGTTGTCCTACATAATCCAAAGGCAATTGCAAATTGGGAAAAAAACACTCCGATAGGAAGATATCTGGCAGACCCAAAGTTACACTCCAATCAGAAGACAAATTTCTAAGGATCACTAGCTTGCATGAAAGATGCCTAACAGCACAAAAGCTTCTATCACAGCTTAACAATGGTCAAGAAAAGCAAGCCTCGGTTTCTACTGAGAAGAGGAGACTTTGTGCTGAAGGTTGGAGAGGGCAAGTGGCAGTAAGAAAGCCAATGCTTAAATGATAAAATAGGGCATTGAAATGCAGACACCAGGCTACTATATACTGAAAAAACTGACTGACGGATCAAGATTTAAAATCTTTGGTTCATCACATAAGGTGTTTGTATACTGTGGAGTTGGTTAAAGGATGGTTCCTCAGTGCGTGACACCAACTGTCAAACATGGTGGAGGAAGTGTGATGGTCTGGGGTTCTTTTTTGCTGGAGGCAGGGTTGGTGACTTGACAGACTTGACTGGCATTCTGAATCAAAAGGGTTACCACAGTTTGGTGTTATCAGCAAAATGTAGTACACTTGAGATTCCTTGACTTATTTCTTATTTTCCATTGTTTACTTGTTTTATATCTTTATTTCACGAAATGTTAAGACAGTAAACTGTGTGCATTTTCATAAAAAATGAAAACAATGAGGTATTCTAAAACTTTTGACCAGTGGTGTATGTCTGTAGGATATGCAAGAAAACTGTACGCTAGCAATGTTTAACAACTGCAGCAAGTAAAAATTGAGGCACGTTTCAATCGAAGTGGCTAATGTCTACAACAGTGATGAAATGAGATGCTCCATTTGGCAACACAAAATTAAAATTCATCTAATGTTTCAAAGCTTCAAAGAACAAACCATGTCTAACTATTATTGTGACATGTACTATGTTAACAGAAATGTGAAATCGCCTAGATGGGCAACTCCTTACTGAATATAAATATGCAAACTTTAAACTTGTGTAATTCATTTGTTTTTTGAAGGCAAACTAAAGTTCATGAATATAACATCTAAAATGTGCCAAATTCAGTAAAAGCACATACACTATGTCATATTTTGAATTGTTAAAATGAATTGACAAAAAGGTAAAGTCAATACAGTTACAGTGGAACCTCGGTTCACAAACGTCACGGTACACGTACAACTCGGTTCACGACCAACAAGTCCGCCAAACTTTTGCCTCGGTTCACGACCACACACTCGGTATACGAACAAGCCAGTTTCCATTTCGGTTTGTGCGCGCCGATGATTTCCGTGCGTGTTGCATTGTTCTCGGTCAGACGTGCCTGCCTGCCTGCTGCTGAGAGAGAGGGGGAGGTTGCGTGCTGCTGAGAGAGAGAGAGAGAGAGAGAGCCTGCACGTGCTTGCCTGGCTGGTTCATACGCGCCGATTACTGTATTTAAGCAGAGCCGCTCCCTGTTCATTGTTCTCAGTGAGACGTGCGTGCTTTACCTGTGATCTCTTTGGACTCTACAGTATTTTGTGTGCTTTTGCAGTTAACCATGGCTTATAAGCAAGTGAAGAGTGGTGAGAAGAAAGTTTTGAAGAAAACTGAAATCAAATTAAAGAAAGAAATTATTGAAAAGTTTGAGCGTGGCGTTCATGTTACTGATCTTGCCGCCGAGTACAAGTCATCAAAATCTACGATTTCGACTATTCTAAAGCAGAAAGAATCTATTAAAGCAGCTGATGTTGCAAAAGGAGTTACAGTGTTAACCAGGCAGAGGCTTCAAGTGCTGGAAGAGGTGGAAAAACTGTTTACCAGTTTACTCATTTACCAATTTGAGAACCCTCGCACTTTTAAGCAGCACAATGTAAACAAAGCCAGACTGCCAGTAATCTGGAGGGCAAACACGAAGGGTTGGGTCACAAGGGCTTTGTTTTTGGAATAGCTGCATGAGGCTTTCGCTCCCACCAGCTAAACAGCTAAAAACACCAGAAACCCAAGAAACAACAAAAGAGAAAAACACCTGAAGGAAAACATCCCTCCATTGCGGAGCTAGACTCTCCCTTAAACCTGTAACCTCCTCTCCACCTAGTTCCTCCTCACTTCATGCCAGAACTCGACTCATGCAAGGTTTGTTTTCTTGGTGGCTTATGTATTACGGATTTTTCAAAAGTTAATTTTTCAGTTCGTAGCGTGAATTGTTGCAATGTTACTTTTCTCTTTTTTCAAATATTTGTTTTTTTTTCCCTGTGCTTAAAACTCATTAAAAAAAAGTGTTCACATGGAGTGGTTCATAGTGTGATTTGTTGGTGGTTTATTAAATTACAGATTTTTCAAATGTTCCTTTTTTTCCCCTGCGCTTAAAACTCATTTTTAAAAAAATTGTTTACTGTACAGTACAGTACAGCGATCGGGCTGTAAGGCTAATAGCGTGACCTCCTGCAATGTTACTTTTTTGGTTGCTTGTGGTTGGTTTTTAAATAAATTTCAGATTTGTTCTAATGTTCCTCTCTGTTCTGAGAGAGAGAGAGATAGAGAGAGAGAGAGAGAGAGAGAGAGCGCTTGCTGCTGAGAGAGAGAGAGAGGGGGAGGGTGTGTGCTGCTGCTAAGAGAGAGAGAGCCTGCTCGTGTAGCTGAGCAGGGAGCCTTGGTGTTTTGTGTCAGTGTTATTCAATGTTTTTACATTCGTTTACTATTACACTGTGCATTCTATGGTGTAATTAACTATATTTGTGCTTAATCTTTACATATATTTAAATATATATTTACATACAGTTCATACGGTCTGGAATGGATTAATTGTATTTACATACAATCCTATGGGGGAAATTGCTTCGGTTCACGACCAACTTGGTTTACGACCAGAGTTTTGGAATGAATTATGGTCGTGAACCGAGGTTCCACTGTACTTTCCCAATTCTAGATTTATACATTGGCTATGCAGTAACAAAAATCTGATTGCTCATATAAAGAGTTCTGAAATGATAATGTAAAACTGACAAGTAAGATACAACAACAACATTTTATTTATTTAAGATTTCACACAGGAAGCCTTAAGGGTTGAACAAATGTGAAAAAGGACGGACAGACTTTGATAATTAAAGCTCCAGGAGTTTGTCATTTGAAAATTGTGTTAATTTGATAAATCCAATAAATCTACTATATCCTAAGCCTAAAATTGCAACGATTTTATGTGATGTTTTTATGTCACTTTTTTTGTCACGCTTTAAATCTGGCTTATTTTAAAACCTTACATATATATGTTTGTATCATTCATTTCAGAATTTATCGCAGTTTAATGTGATTTTGTTAGATTTTCAGATATAAACTAAAAAATAGCAAGAACTCACATTCCACAAAATGAGACTTTGTGCCAAGAGATTTAACTATGCCGGGGGTTGGAAATAAAAGAGAGTAGGACAGCTGATGTAAAGGCTTTCAAATATTTGAAGCAGAGATTGAGATGCAGATCATGTGGTACGGCAGCAGCAACCCAGCAGCAGATTGAGCAAAGAAGCGAAAAAAAAAAGGAATAAAAAAACAACTATTTGTTTCTCATTGTATCACCATTTAAAAGGGAGTTTCAGAGGAGCAACCGCATCTCCTTGGGGTGTGTTCTGTCCCTCTCTTCACAACGTGACTGGCAGACTAGCCACAACTGGGGGTTGGGCACCAGGGGGGGCTTGCCCCCCCTAGTGTTACTGTTTAGCAAGTTTTATAATGAACTAATGATGCAAATGAAAATCTTACAATTGCAAATATTACAAACAGAGTAACTCCCTAATAAACCACATTTTAAAAGCATGCTGTTAGAAAAACAACTTTAAAAACTTTGCTTAAATGAAAATATCCTGAATTACCTTAGAATTTACCACTTTAATAATATGGAATTTTTATTTTTATTGTTGATTTTAAGCAGTATTTTCAGAGAAAATGTTTAGAATAAAATTTAAATGTGTACATGGAGAGAAATCAGTTCATAATATCACTGTTACATTGGGGGAAATCCTGTGTCTTTCACATGTTAAAATTCAAGCCTTGAACTGTATTTTGAAATTTATGAATGTGAATACTAGTTTACCTATATGACCATTGGATAACTACTTGAGGAATATACTAGTATTTTAAATCTGTTATTATAGTATTAATATAATTTACAGAAAAATACAAAACACTGTTCACTTGAATGAGCATAGTTTTAATAAAAAGCAACTGAATGAGATTTCTGTTTTTCCCATAGTATCGAATAGGCATTGAGCATTATAAAATTTCACTAGGGATGGATATTGAATACAAAAATTCTAGTGTCTTGTGACATCCCTGCTTGAAAAGGTTTTTACTATCTGCATCCAGCCCTGCAAGCAGATCAACCAAATTGCAGGGAAAAACTTGTGGGTGGGTGGCAGGATTGGCACTCCAGCTACCTCAGCTGCACTTGGCATGTGGTGGGTGCAGTAACGTGCTATATCAGTGCATCATCTCAACCTTTCTCTCCCTCATAGTCTAAAAACATACAGGAGTGCTGCAATGGGCATTAACAGCGCCCGTTTATTGACAGCCCCTTAGCATCAAGTCCCTAAGAAGATAAGAAAAGAACTCCCAAAAAAAGACCCATGAAGGGAAAAAATTGAAGGAATCTTGGGAAAGGCAATTCAGAGAGAAATACCTTTCCAGGTACATTGTGTGTGTGCAATGAGTGTCAAAAATGGGGTAAATACAATACACAAAACAGAACACAAGCAATACTCTTTATAGAGCTAGACAGACAACATCATTACCACCTTAGGAACACAATCAAATAGTACAAACTACAAAGCAAAATGCAAGAATATATTATATCATTCGCTAAATACAGAACTATCACATATACAGATTTGTTCTGAGTCCTGGAGACTCAGCCAACAAGCCAACTCCCCAGAACTGGCCACTCCACAGCCAAGTCAGTGCAGGGCAGATCAATCTTATGAAAATATCCTTCTACCCAATGATTCCAATGCTCTTTTATCCAATATGACTTTTCCGAGGGCAAGAAAACAACTTGGCAGTACAGCAGTGACACCAAGTTTTACATGTGCATTCCAAGAAGAGAAACAGAATAGGCAAGCGTTAGTAACAGTTTATAAATATAACCTTACTGATAGTTTAGAAGTAAACACAGACATGCAGTTTGCACAGCTAATCAGCAGCTCTAATCAAGATATGTTAAACTGAAGTGGGGACTCTTCTGTCTGGATACAAAAGCTGAGATGGAAGGAGCACTTCTTACAGTAGCAGGCAGACCATTCCACAGCTTTGGGGTCTTGTAACTAAAAGCTTGACCCCTCACTTTTATTTTATTAATTATTGGAATCATAAATAGACTGGCATCTTGATCTTAATGTGCACTCTGATTTGTAAGAAATGAAAGGTTCAGATAAGTAAGCAGGACCTTGGCCATTTTAAGGCTGTACATGTTAAAAGAAGGATTTTGAAATCTACCCAAACGTACCTGGAAGCCATTGGAAGGGTTTAAGAACTGGAACTATGTGTTCATGTTTTCTTGTTTTTTATAGTAAGTCTTGCAGCAGCATTCAAACAGCCAGTGAACACATATTGCAGTAGTCAGCCCTAGTAGAAATAAATTTCTTAGTATCCTGCATATTTAGAAAATACCTCAATTTTCCGATGTTCTTAAGATGGAAAAAACAAGTTTTGACAGTTTTTTTGTGACCTTTAAATTAAATGGTAGTGTCAAAGGCAGATTGCGGGCTGATTCAGTAAAATTGTGATTTTGTGATTGTGACTTTGTGAGTTAAACAATGGCAAAATATTGTTGTAGTCAGCATCATTCCCTCCAATAATAAATATTTTTGTTTTATCTGTGTTCAAACACAAGCAAGCTGTTCTCATTCGTCCACTCTTAACTCACTATCACATCTTATTAAGGACATCATTGGAGAAATATCATTTGGCCAAAAGGAAAAGTATAACTGGGCATCATCTGCGTATGAGTGAAAATTAACATTTAGTCTTCTAATGATACATCACAGTAGAAGAATGTAAAGTGAAAATTGTGAAGGTACCAGTACTGAGCCCTGCGAGCCACCATATATTACTTCTGTGTATAATGATGGAGCACTGTCAGTACATTTCTGTACATACTGGAATTGATATATAAGAACTAAACCAGGCATAAGCCCAATGTCACTTTCTAGCTTCTGTAGTAAAATACAGGGTGGGCCATTTATATGGATACACCTTAATAAAAGGGGAATGGTTGGTGACATTAACGTCCTGTTTATGGCACATTAGTATATGTGAGGGGGGAAACTTTTCAAGATGGGTGGTGACCATGGAGGCCATTTTGAAGTCGGACATTTTGGATCCAACTTTTGTTTTTTCAATAGGAAGAGGGTCATGTGACACATCAAACTTATTGGGAATTTCACAAGAAAAACAATGGTGTGCTTGGTTTTAACGTAACTTTATTCTTTCATGAGTTATTTACAAGTTTCTCTTTGTTTACAGCCAGTGACATCTCGCAGAGGTTAACACGTGAGGAGCGGAGAGAAATTGTGTTGATGTCTTGTGAACGCAGTAACCGGGTCATTGCAGCAGATTTCAATGCAAGGCACCCTACGAGACCACCCATCTCCCATGCTACAGTTAGCAAATTGCTTGCTAAGTTTTGTGAAACTGGTTCAGTGTTGGATTTGCCAAAATGTGGACGCATTAAAACTGTTACTAATGAAGAAACATCAGTGGCTGTCCTAGCTCCATTCAGCAAGAGCCCACAGCGTAGCACCCGCCGCATGTCACTGGAGAGTGGTATTAGTCGAACATCCCTTCGGCGGATATTAGCTACTCACAAATGGCACCCTTACAAACTCCAGCTACTGCAGCACTGAATTTACAGAATGGGCAAAACAAAAATTGGAACAGGACCCTCAGTTTACGCAGAAGATTTTGTTCAGTGATGAGGCAAACTTTTATGTGAATGGTGAAGATAACAAACAAAACCACCGCTATTGGTCTGACACTAACCCACATTGGATAGATCCCTCCAAGACTGTTGGAAACAAAAAAATTGATGGTATGGTGTGGTATATGGGGCACAAAGATAGTGGGGCCATTCTTCATCAATGGAAACCTCAAGGCCAATGGATATGAGAAATTGCTACATGATGATGGGTTTCTCTCTTTATGCTCTGAAGCTGGCACGTTCCCCGAGTTTTCCAGCAAGATGGTGCACCACCACATTATGGGTGTCAGGTCCGAGCATTCCTAGATGAACAGTTTCCTGTAGAGTGGATTGGTCGTCGTGGGCCAGTTGCATGGCCCCCAAGGTCTCCCGATCTGACCCCCTTAGACTTTTACCTTTGGGGTCATCTGAAGGCAATTGTCTATGCTGTGAAGATACGAGATGTGCAACACCTGAAACTACGGATACTGGAAGCCTGTGCTAGCATTTCTCCTGCGATGTTGCTATCAGTGTGTGAAGAGTGGGAGAAGAGGGTTGCATTGACAATCTAACACAATGGGCAGCACATTGAACACATTTTATAAGTGGTCAGAAACTTGTAAGTAACTCATGAAAGAATAAAGTTACGTTAAAATCAAGCACACCATTGTTTTTCTTGTAAAATTCCCAATAAGTTTGATGTGTCACATGAACCTCTTCCTATTGAAAAAACAAAAGTTGGATCCAAAATGTCCGACTTCAAAATGGCTACCATGGTCACCACCCATCTTGAAAAGTTTCCCCCCTCACATATACTAATGTGCCACAAACAGGAATATCACCAACCATTCCCATTTTAATAAGGTGTATCTTTATAAATGGCCCACCTTGTAAAACACTTAATGGTATTAAACAATGTGCTTACATCTAACAACATAATTACAGTGGAATTTCTTTCATCAAGAAGATTTCACACTGTGGTTAACAACACGTGTTAGTGCAGTTTCTGTACTATGACTGGTGGAGAAGCCAGACTGGGTAGACTGAAGATGACTGGTGACTTTTTCAAGTACTTTGGATAGAAAGGGAAATGTGAAATGGGTCTTTAAAATTTAAGTATATGTGGGCCAAGATCTAACTTTTAATAGTTTGATAACTGATGTTTTTAGTGTATCAGGTACTGTGCCATATAATAATGAGCTATTGAGAATGCTAAGAATCAGTGCTGCAAGATCATTCATTGCACTTTTTGCTAGTTTTGTTGTCATTGGACCCAGGGAAAAAATAGCAGGTTTCACTTTAGAAATTAAATTAAGACTTCCTGTTCTATTACAGGTTTAAAATTTCTAAAGTGTTGAATGGAAGGCTAGACAGGGTTTGCGAAGCACATATTGGGTTTGTACTGTGATGCGGAGATCTGGGGTCTTAAATCATTGATTCCCTAATTAAAGTCGTCAGTAAAGTCTTTACTGCTAATGTATTTATTGCATTGTACTTCTGAATTTCCATTTGTTAAATTAGCCACTGTTCTAAACAGTACATGAGGATTATCATTGTTGTTATCTATTATTTTAGAATAGCAGACTAAACGAGATCTTTTGTTTTTAACACTCTCTTTGCATGCCATTAGAAAGACCTGTAACTTTGTTGTTCCCCATGTTCCACTTTTTGACACTAATTTAAGAGCTTGAGTGCTCTCATTACACCAGGGTGAGTTACTATGTGCTTGTATCATTTTGGTTTTAAGGGGAGCCACTGTATCCAAAGCCTCTCTCAAGTGTCAGATTATAAATTAACGTTGGCTATTCTAAATTGTTTTTCACGATTACAATTGACTTACTCGAAATATCTATACATTTTGAAGCAGAGTTACAATTTAGATGTCACAGTGTCTTTGCTTTAATTTTTTACTAGCAAAATACCCGCGCTTCGCAGCGGAGAAGTAGTGTGTTAAAGAAGCAATGAAAAAGAAAATGAAACATTTTAAAAATAACGTAACATGATTGTCAATGTAATTGTTTTGTCACTGTTGTGAGTGATGAGTGTTGGTGTCATATATATATATATATATATATATATATATATAATATATATATATATAAAATATATCTATCTACATAGATATTTACACACACACACATACATATATATATATATACATATCTATACATATACACATATATATATACACACACACATACACTCACCTAAAGGATTATTAGGAACACCTGTTCAATTTCTCATTAATGCAATTATCTAATCAACCAATCACATGGCAGTTGCTTCATTGCATTTAGGGGTGTGGTCCTGGTCAAGACAATCTCCTGAACTCCAAACTGAATGTCAGAATGGTAAAGAAAGATGATTTAAGCAATTTTGAGCGTGGCATGATTGTTGGTGCCAGACAGGCCGGTCTGAGTATTTCACAATCTGCTCAGTTACTGGGATTTTCACGCACAACCATTTCTAGGGTTTACAAAGAATGGTGTGAAAAGGGAAAAACATCCAGTATGCGGCAGTCCTGTGGGTGAAAATGCCTTGTTGATGCTAGAGGTCAGAGGAGAATGGGCCGACTGATTCAAGCTGATAGAAGAGCAACTTTGACTGAAATAACCACTCATTACAACCGAGGTATGCAGCAAAGCGTTTGTGAAGCCACAACACGAACAACCATGAGGCGGATGGGCTACAACAGCAGAAGACCCCACCGGGTACCACTCATCTCCACTACAAGTAGGAAAAAGAGGCTACAATTTGCACAAGCTAACCAAAATTGGACAGTTGAAGACTGGAAAAAATGTTGCCTGGTCTGATGAGTGTCGATTTCTGTTAAGACATTTAAATGGTAGAGTCAGAATTTGGCGTAAACAGAATGAGAACATGGATCCATCATGCCTTGTTACCACTGTGCAGGCTGGTGGTGGTGGTGTAATGGTGTGGGGGATGTTTTCTTGGCACACTTTAGGCCCCTTAGTGCCTCTGATGGCTACTTCCAGCAGGATAATGCACCATGTCACAAAGCTCGAATCATTTCAAATTGGTTTCTTGAACATGACAATGAGCTCACTGTACTAAAATGGCCCCCACAGTCACCAGATCTCAACCCAATAGAGCATCTTTGGGATGTGGTGGAATGGGAGCTTCGTGCCCTGGATGTGCATCCCACAAATCTCCATCAACTGCAAGATGCTATCCTATCAATATGGGCCAACATTTCTAAAGAATACTTTCAGCACCTTGTTGAATCAATCAATGCCACGTAGAATTAAGGCAGTTCTGAAGGCGAAAGGGGGTCAAACACCGTATTAGTATGGTGTTCCTAATAATCCTTTAGGTGAGTGTATATACATACATATATATATATATCTACATATATACACATACATACATACACACACATACATATATATAAACATATACATACATATCTACATATATACACACACAGCTATTTTGTATCAGTGCAATACGCTGATTGTTAAAACGGATGATTCCCGCTCTTACATGCAAGTCTGCGTGGATATTATGAACTATCGTATTTGTTCAAGTTCTATTTAAATTTTAAATAGAAGGAATTTTTATTTAGTCGACAGAAATATCTTTGGTAGGAATGGTAAAAACAGACAGGAATATTATTCCTGAATAAATCAACTCAAACCTTAAACAACTTATAATATTTTGCTCTCCATAAAAATATATCCTGTCAAAATTATACAAATTCAAATATGAACATGCTGCATAACAAAACCTGGAAATATAAATAAAATGTGTTCCTTTCAGCAATAACAAATCAAATCATTCAGTTGTCTTTGCTCATATGTCATTTTAGAGCTGGACGCCTGGCATCTTTTTTACGCCACAGGTTCGTTTATGTTTGGTGTGAGGTTCTGTGTTGTGGAGATTCTCAGGATGGATTGCAGGTGCTCATCAGTGAGGCGACTCCTGTGTGCTGTTTTGTTAGTCTTCATGACTGAGAAGAGCTTCTCACACAGATGTGTGCTACCAAACATGCACAAGGTTCGAGCTGCATGTAGACGGACTTTTTTTGTTCTTTAAAGTCACCAAAGCACCGTGCAAACTCAGTACGCTCAGTTTATCAGCAAAGTGCGTATTTGGGAACACCGTAGTGACGACTTGGTTTAACATTACTTGGCAACAGGGAAAGTGGGGCAAGTTGCACTGGTGCTTTTGTGTCTCCCATAAAAGCAGCTTCACTTGAAATCACTTTGTGATTGTGCACGGGTAATATGTCCGCTGAAGTGTCAGATTCTTATTTAATTCTTCTGCTTTCTGTATCTTCTGCATTGCATTCAGGTCTTTCAGGTTACCCTGATGTTTTGTCTCATAGTGCCGTCTTAGATTAAATTCTGTAATTACAGCCACATTAGCTCCACAAATGAGACACACGGGTTCAGTAAACATATACTCAGCCTCCCATCGGTTTTTAAAGGCTCTATTTTCAGAACCAACTTTTCTCTTCAGCATCGTGTGAGCTAGCTTCGCAATAACTTGCAGCATCATAAGCTAGACTTGATTACGCGGTAAGTGTTACGGCAAGGCAGCTGAAGCGCTGCATTATGGGATCTGTAGTTTATTGTGTTACCAGCGCTTCATATACCCGGGCCATTAATAACAACAGTATATAAAATGATCTCGCCCGGCCGGATGTGGCCCGCGGCCCTTGAGTTTGACACATATGGACTGAATAGAACTTGAAAAGATATATTTTTCAAATGTGATGGCGCAGTTCAGATCGAGTTGCAGCACTACAGCCTGCATGCCTCAATAAGTCATCCTCCCCTCGCTCTTACTTTTTTACCGTTCATCTAATGAATACACTGAGTATAGCTTTACCAAAACAATCATTGATGGCGAATAAAGTATCCATTATTCGAGTATGTAGATCGGGATATATATATACATATATATATATACCCGCATATCGCAGCGGAGAAGTAGTGTGTTAAAAAAGCTATGAAAAAGAAAAGTGAACATTTTAAAAATAACGTAACATGACTGTCAATATACAGTATTTGTTTTGTGAGTGTTACTGAGTGTTGCTGTCATCAAGGATTTGATTATCATTATTTCTTTCAATCAGGTTCGTATATGTAGGATGTGTTGTGTTCAAGTTACATTCCGTGTTTGTCAATCGTTGTAAAGATGACAGGTTTCATTCATCGATTCGTTTCTTACTGCATCAATAAACAGCTTGTCGTCTTCTTTATCTGAGAACTGACACACTGCATGCACGGGTTTTTTACACTGTCTTCCTTTAGCGGGACATTGACTTTTTCCACCGTGTGCTTTGTTTCCGCAGTAGCTGGATTTATGAATATGCTTGTATGTATCAGACACTTCATAGTTTTTGCTGCCTTTTCAATTGTGTAATTCGGTTTTTGTTCAGCGCTCTTTGGAACTGTTGCTTTTTGGCTGTGCACTGCGTCAGTTCACGTGAGCCGCTCGGTGTACATGCATCGAAGGTTCCCAGCTGTGCTTGTGCCATCTCGTGCTATGTCCATGGCTGTATTTAATGTTACCTTAGTCCTGGCACTTAAAACTTTCTCTCGCAGTTTCGCTGAGTTTGTGCCAAACACCACCCTGACCATCTCATCTTCCTCTGCATAAGCACAGTCCTTCACCCGTGAATATTTAGTGGGAGTTTGCTATTGGATTGCCGCTGACGGACTGACCTTATATGGGCAGGCACTAAATTACAAGCGCCAGCGCAGCCTGTCTATGAACTTAATTTAAAGTGTAGGTTTACATCGTGCTTTGTTTCCGAAGTAGCAGAACTCATGAATATGGTTGTATATGTCACTCGCTCCTTATTGTTTCGCTGCCTTCTCAATTATATAATGCATGTTTTCTTCAGCGCTTTTTGGAGGTCTTCCTGGTTTTCTATGTACTGCGTGATTACGTGGGAGGCGTGATGATGTCACACGAAACTCCGCCCCCACGGCGTTCAAGCTCATTATCCATTACAGTAAATGGAGAAAAACAGCTTCCAGTTATGACCATTACGCGTAGAATTTCGAAATGAAACCTGCCCAACTTTTGTAAGGAAGCTGTAAGGAATGAACCTGCCAAATTTCAGCCTTCCACCCACACGGGAAGTTGGAGAATTAGTGATGAGTCAGTGAGTGAGTGAGTGAGTGAGTGAGGGATTTGCCTTTTATTAGTATAGATTATTTTGGTAAGGGCAGAACCAAATCAAACATAATTAAGTAGTGATCAGAAATAACTTCATTTAATGGTAAAATATTTCAACTTTGAATTTCAACTCAGAGATATAACTAAATCTAATGCGTGGTTATGAGTATGAGCTGACCATTGACAATCTGACAAAAGTTTCACAAATACGTAAATCATTTGCTAAAAGTGTCAGATTCCACATCAAATCATATGGTAGAAATCCCTCACTAACACTACACAATCATAAATTTATAGCTTATTCAGATAAAATGTTTCCAAATTCTGTCATTAACAAATAACATGACCTTGGTGGTCTGTTGACACCCATTACAATTTTTCAAAACTTTTAAAAGCGGCTACTGTTTTGACACAAGGAATTATTCCAAGGCCAATTCCTTGACCAGTATGTCTAGATTTATTAAGGAATGTGTATCCATCTGGTGACAACTTCAGCTAGCTCAGTGTTTCCCAAACTCGGTCCTGTGCCCCCCTGTGACTGCAGGTTTTTGTTCCAACCAGCTTCTGTTTTTAATTGGACTCCTGGGCTAATTAAGTGATATTTAAGGGTTACTTCCCAAGTTCTGTGTTTTGGGAACAATATAGAATTCTGAAAAAAAATTATACATCTCTCTCTATTATATATATATCTATATCTATATATACACACACACACACACACACACAGTGGCTTGCAAAAGTATTCGGCCCCCTTGAACTTTTCCACATTTTGTCACATTACAGCCACAAACATGAATCAAATTTATTGGAATTCCACGTGAAAGACCAATACAAAGTGGTGTACACGTGAAAAGTGGAATGAAAATCATACATGATTCCAAACAATTTTTACAAATAAATAACTGAAAAGTGGGGTGTATTTTTTGAGCATTCTCAAACACAGGAACATATGTTGGTGTAAAAGTATAACAAAACAACGGGCAGATGGGGAGTGTCTGATTATTGCATATAGCGCCGAAGTTACTGCTCTTTACCATTCTTTCCTCTGCATGTCCTGGAGTACAAAAGAAACAGCGTACAGCAACATGCGGGGACTGGCAGGAACACTCAATAAAACTGAATAAAAAGAAAATCAAGTGACGGTGAGATACGAAGAAGGCAGCTTCTCAAGCGTTTGTGTGTCAGCAACCTTGGGGGCTTTAGTATGCATCGTGGTACACTGCAGAGCTATAGCGTCTTTATGTGAAAACAGCCGTGTCAGATGGGGTTGTATGGATTGATTCTGAACGCGACTGAGGGAATGAAAAGTGAATAATAATAAAAAAAAAAAAGCTACCCATTACAAGGATCATAAATTGCACCGGCTGTCACAGACCAAAATCAAATGTATGCTTTTATTCTAAAATAGTAAGACTAAGAGCAGTTTACTTCTCAAAACGAAGTGGCGCAGGATCGAACTCCTGACCTTTTGATTCTTAAGCGTGAACGGATTCTATTGAACCACGGAGGCAGTTACAATAAACGGCTGTCAATGTCGCATGTTAAGGCGGCTTTTTGTTTCTGCAGTTATATTTTTGAATAAAAGGGCAATTGTTGTGTTATTCTTGTGAAAATGTTTCTTTGATATTTGGACTTCAGGCTTCATACATTATATAGTTTATGCCTATATTTTGTCATCTACTACTAGAATATAAAAAACGTTTGTTTTAACAATGTGTTAACACAGATTACTGTAGAAACGGAACAGACATGAAATGCGTGTGTTCCAAATAACGATCTATTATTTCCACTCTAAAACTCCACTTCACTCCCAGCTACTCAATCAAGGCATGAGCTGAGAGAAGTTCGTGCACGTTCTAAATTGGTGGGGGGATGGAACAGCCGGCTGCTCCTAGCTTCTCTTTATCAGCACATTTAGAAGACAAAGGACACTGGCGGAGAGGTGTGAAGGGATTTAAGAAGCGACTTAAGGTGAGACAGAATTACGAGTTTTTTCGTAGGCTCTGGTAATTCTAGTGTTAAGAGCTTAAGTAGCAGCTCTTTGAAGGGACAGCCCACTACAGAGGCAAACTTGAGCACAGGTAACAGCAGAACAACGTAAAGTGAGTGTGGAATAGTAAGTGGATTAACACAGGTTGCAAACAGGTTGTAAAACATGCAGTGGAAGAGAAAATGAATAATGCTAATGAACTGAGCTATTTCTTCAAAATGTTTGAGTCATTCTTGTCAGTATCCCACCACAATACTGCTAGCCTCTGTGTGTAAACCAAGGTAGTTCCAGAACCCCACCTGCCACCTGCACAGTGCATAACATCACACCTTCGGTCTCTAGCCCCATCCCACTTCCTGGACTATCTGAACCTGCAAGGCCGGATGGAATTAACCCGAGGATGCTGAAAACCTGTGCCAGAAAGCTCTTTAGGGTCCTTCAGCTGTTCACCTTTTCCCTGAATTTGCTGAAGGTTCACCAACTGTGGAAAACATCCTATGTAGTTCCACTACTAAAGAAAGTGCATTCCACCGATACCAAGGACATCAGACCAGTTGCTCCTACTTTATACATCACAAATTCCTTTGAGAGGCTGTTCCTGAAACAGCACTGACCACTGGTTTCAGAATATCAACGTCCTCTGCAGTCTGCCTATCAGACACAGATAGATATGGAGGATGCTCTGGATCTACATGCTCCACAGAGCCTCCTCTCCCTTGGACAAAGCCAGCAACACAGAAAGGACAATGTTTTTTGATTTATTCCAGTGCATTTAACACTATACTGCCTCGATGACCAGGGCAAAAGCAAAAGGCTTTGCATCTTGATGCCCCCACAACCTCCTGGATCACGGACTACCTCGGCAATAGGCGGCAGTTTGTGAGGCTCAGAGACTGTATGTCAGAAATGGTGGTGTGTAATACTGAAGCACTTTAGGGAAATGTCCCATCTCCCATCCTGTTCACCCTCTACACAACAAACTTTCAATACAACACCAGCGATTGCTACCTACAGAAATTTACATAATAAAGACAAATTAGAGAAGAGGAAGGTTATTGAGGACTTTGTCTTGAGGTGCAGAAAGAATCACCGCCAACTCAACATCATCAAGACAGATCTAATGGTGGACTTCCTGCATGCCAAAGAGCATCTTGGACCATTCACGATACAGGGGGAGGAAATGTAAATGGTGCAGAGCTACAAGTACTTTAAGTTCTTATAAATGGCAAACTAGAGTGGTCCGACAAATACAGTGTACTGTACTTCCTAAGGAGATTCGGGTGTTTTGATGTATGCAGCAAGATGCTAGAAATGTTCTATCAGTTCACTGTAGCCAGTGTATTGTCCTATATAACAATTTCCTGGGAAAGCAACTTGAGCTCAGAAGATGCACAATGCCTGAACGAACTTATCAGGTGTCACAAACTCCACAAAGAGCCGTATTAAGGCTTGGGGCAGCCTGCACCATCACAGGGCGAATACAGGACACACTGGAAGCTGTTGTGGAAATGAGAAAGGAGGCAAAACTGGATGCCATCAGGAAAATTCCCCTAGCACTTTTAGTCACAGGCTCATTCCATTAAGGTGTGCTAAGAAGCACCTCTCGGGATCTTTTCTGCCCATGCCTATCAGGCAATTCCGTGCTTCCTCCGAAAATATTCTTTAGGTTCATTTTGAAAATTTTGTAAAAAATACATAATGTATTTTTAATTTCTTTGAATACTAATTGTTGATTGGCTATATTATCTGTCATGCAAGTCTGCATCCTTGGTTTTTTTTTTTTAACTTTCTGCTGTTGTATGCATTTGAATTCCCCCTTGGGATTAATAAAGTTTATCTAATCTAATTAATCTAATTACACAATATCAAGAAAAAGAAACAGAAATGCTGAAACTTCACAAACATGAACACATGATTAATAGTTTAAGTGTCTGAGTGCTGGGATTTACTCAAATAGTTCATTAAGATTAACATACATAAAATATGCTTATTGATTTTATCACCTGCTAGTTAATACTAGTAAAGATCTTCAAGCAAAGTACTGTAATTCCATATTAAACAATAAAGTTACTTTGTAAATTTAAATCTTGACCTCAACCAGGTTTGTGATTCTGAATACTTGGGAAGAAAAGAACGATATACATGTTAAAACAAAAAAACACTTTTCCAAACCATGCCCTTTCACACTTAATATTGAACTAATTACATTCTGTCTACCAGGGCATCATCTGTTACCAATTATGTTTTGCTTAACAAAAGCACAACCTGTTTGGCAGATGTCCTTTGTACTTATTCGTTTTTACTATTGAGGTCAATATGTGAGATGATACTACTTTGACACAAGCCAGGTACCGAGCTTGTTTACTGATGTTCTCTGGGTAATGCAGAAAACATGTGGGAGAAAGACATGACTAAACTAAATGTAGCAGTAGTAGAAGTGGTAATAATAATATTGATCCAAGTCCTATGAGTGTTACAAAGAATATGACAGAAAAAAACAAGTTCTATCTTGTCACCAAAAAGGCAAATTTACACCTAAAATAAAACAAGGGTTTTGATGTAAATGAAAAAACTATATAGAAATGCTAAAATAAGCACATGTAAAAGGAAAACTAGGAGCTATTGAGTTTAAAAGCACTGCATAAAATCCCTAATGTATTAGTCAGAAGCAGTACAATTAATAAGGAACAAGAAAGGAATAATAAAGACACACCGCTCTTTTTGAGCCAACAGATCCTCATAATATATATAAGTATTTTAAAGATGCTGCTGTTGCTAGTATTTACATATTTTACATTGTGTTACAGAAAAAGGCACAATATTGTTCACTTGAAAAAAAGTAGTTCTTTAATGAAAAGCCACAGAAAGGGATTTCTCCTTTTGACTTGGTATCAGAAGCTATCTATAATCGTAATTTTCATTGATATTGGTATAGTCGAACACAAAAATGCAGGTATCATGACATCAGTAATTTCTGTGTTAAGCACTTCTCCACCCATTTAACATAGACACCTTTGTAGGTTTCTTTTATACAAATTATTCATTATTAATCAGCTACAGAATAAACTGCAATACTGGTATTTTTATTTCCATTTTTACTTTTGCTTATCAGGTGAATTAAGCTTCCTAATTACAATAGCTGGTAGTAGATATTCCAGATATAGCACATTCATTCTGCATTAATATTTATAAACACACTGCCCTGGTAATTTATGCGTTCATTAAGATTATTGCAGAAAGTAGAGTATAAACCATATCACTTCATGAGCACTAGAACAATGAAATATCAATTAATTAAATTTAAAACTTGTCATTTTATCATCCCAAATTTTAATAGAGGTCACTTCATTGATCACTGAAAATGAAAATTTTCACAGGTTAGTTGGAAAGGTTCAATTTCCAGCAAAATATTACAGCCCTCCTTACAATTTTAAGCACCCCCTTACAGATTCCTCCCTGGCACTTGCCAAGTTAAGTATCTGTCTATACTGGACAGCAAGAAGGATCTAAGATGCTCTTAAGAGCACTGAATGCAAAATATGAGTTGTCCTACTGCAAATACAATACTTACTATAAGGGTGAATGTTACAAAATAAATACATATATCATACAGACAGCTAAACACAAGAAAAAGCAAACATATGCAATTACATCACTTAGAATCATGACAAATAAAGTAAACCATATATATATAATGTACATGTATTATAATCTGTGATTACAGAGATAATGAACCTAGAGTGTTGTCATTCCTTAAATAAAAAAGTCGAGACAGAGCAAGGAATGTTTAATGTCTAGCATACACAGATGCCAGTAATTCCAGCAAAGTATTGAATCTATACTAATAAAAGGCAAAGCCCATATGTACAAGGCATTCAGTTATTCAACTTAAAATCTTCCATCAAGTGCATTTATCTATACTAATAAAAGGCAAAGCCCTCACTGACTGACTGACTCACTCATTACTAATTCTCCAACCTCCCGTGTAGGGAGAAGGCTGAAATTTGGCAGGCTTATTCCTTACAACTTACTTACAAAAGTTAAGTAGGGTTCATTTCGAAATTCTACATGTAACAGTCTTAACGGTCGACAACATCCGCCATGTTGAACTTTCTTATTTATGGCCCGATCTTCACAAAATTTGGTAGGCGGCTTCCCTGCGCTAACTCAAACCGATGTACGTACGTAGTTCAGTGGTATGACGCCACTGTCAGCTGCTATATTGAACTTTCCAACGGTCTTTGTTACTTATGGGTCCATCTTCAAGAAATTTGGTACGCGAGTTCCCAACGCTAACTGAATCCCACTTACATACATATATACGTCCATAGCCTGCAGCTCGGTCACCGTGTGAGGCGGCGTTGGGTCCCCCATCCCAACGCCTCCCACGTTGTTGACTGCTTGCCTATATAAGGCCGTCCGTTGCTCCTGTCTCTACGTTCCCTTACTTGCTTCGCCACGGGAATCACGTCTCCCTACTAATAACTTCAGACTTTTTATTTAATCCACGGCTTCTCTGCTGTTTTATTGTTCGTTTATTACAATTATAGTTATTGTGTAGGTATTTTAGACTTACTTTACATTGTTCAGGTACCCATTTCCTTTATTGTTCCAACCGTACCCCCATTAACATGTCTACCGAAGTGATCACCATCGATCAAAGAACTGTCACTTACCGAGTGGTTTCCATGCCCGGAGATGGCACCTGCCTTTTCCATTCTCTTTGTTACATATTGCACGGCCATATTGGGCTCACTCTTGATATCCGGAGGAACATTGTGTCTTATGTATTGAATGAATGGGACAGGTTCAAGGTGTGGACTGATGACGGAACAGGAGATAATTTATACTACACAGGAGCACTATAAGAGTGAAATGCTTAAGCCCTTCACCTATGGTTCTGCATGCGAGTTGATGGCTGCCGCTGAATTGTTTGGTTGTCGCTTTCAAGTGTACCGAAATGGCCAAAATATTTCACACCTTTCGACAACCGCCAATGCCTCTTAAACATCTTAGATTCACAGGTGACAATTTCAGTAGTGGACACTTTGATATTAATGAATGTTTAAACTCTCAAAAGCTGGATGCGAAGTTATCGATGAAACCAGTTGTATGCTTACAACGCTTGACAGATGCCGAATGTCACTTCAACACAAGTCCTACAAATACTGTCGTAATTGAAACAAACCATGAAACTCAAACCGATTATGTCACCAGCAATCCAAGCTGTGAGATTTGAGACAAGATTACTTTTCACATGGCCAACTGTACACTGCATGCTCAAGAGTAAGCTCAGCGCACAGCTTGGTCATATTACAACCGGAGGGCCGAACTGACAATGTGGTATACAAAGAGATCCTTAACAAATAATTATTGGTATATTTTCACTCAGTTTAAAAAGGTTTAATTTTCTTCTTAATAAAAATTTTAAAGCAGTACTTCGCCGCTGTGAAGCACGGAATTTTTGCAATACAGATATATAGTGTAAAGTCAAATGCAAGTAGAGGAGATATAAAACAAAAATAACTGGAAAACCGAGTTATTCTAGCAGTTTTCTGACGCACGGTTATTCAAGAAATTGTTACACATTGGATGAGAAAAAAATTTCATAGTATTTGGACAAACTATACTAGGTTTTGAATTCTGTAAAGAAAATATGTATATCTTTATGTGCTTTGAGAACATATTACAATATTAAACATCACATTTCACTTCAAAATAAAACACAATGTCAATTTACTGTTAAGTCAGGTCTTGAAACCCCAAAAAATCGAACATAAAATCAAAAAACACTTTTTTTTTTTTTTTAACATCTTCTTGCTTCCTCCAATCTCACACCATTATCAGACACATCGAATTTTGTTGCAGCAACGCAGTTACCATTTATCTCGCTACTTCAACGACGTTTAACTTAAAACCAGCTTCATATTGCAGATAAGGGATGCTCTTACAATAAAGGTGTATGAGGGTGTGAGACACACAAAACAGTGCAGACGTTGCTTCAGAATAATTCGGGTTGTCACAAAGGCGCAACAAATAGAAAAAAAAAAGTCAGTGAGCTCCATGGTTACTCTCTCAGATGGATGTTAGCATATCATAATCTCTTGGACCAATAGTGTGAGTTTTCCACATTCGACTTATACAACTAAAATGATAAAATACGGGAAATTAAACAGTAAAAAATCAAACCCTGACTTATCCACGGGAGAACATAAACGCAAGTATATATGGTAAGTCCATATCACCCAGCCCACTGTACCAGAGTCCCAGTGGTTTGGACCGGTTTTGCTAAGATAAAGGTGCTGGATATCTTCCAGTTTCAAAAGAATATAAGCTTGACTTATTTCTTGTTTGCTGCATGGCCAACAACTTCATTTCCAGTCCTCTGCTTTAACATTTTGCTTGTGTTTCTGCAAAACAGCTCTTTGGAAACACCTGACTGCAATGCTACAAAATTTCTGCTTTGGAAAGACATTGATGATGCAGGATTACCACCTTATGCCTTGTAGATATGCTAACTTTTACCATGGTGTAAGATTTGCAGAAAAAACAACAAATCCACCACAATCTCATCTTCTTCAGAAGTGTTATACCTTGAACAGTTTTATTTCATCTACACGGATGTTTCCATTTCAGTGAGTGACTTGGTTCACATTAAGTCACTAATCATTGGCACTAGATTGTTATTTGTTTAACACTAGAATTACCAAAGCCTGCGAAAAAACTTGTAAACCCGGCCCACCTTAAATCCATTCGCACCTCTCCGTTCATCGTCTTTTATCTTGTAAATGTGTCAATAAGCCCAAGCAGCCTGCTATCCCATTCTCCCACCACCGCAAATATAGCAAAAACCTCTCCATGCTCAAACCTTCTTTATCAGGTAGTACCTAGAGCTGTATAGCTAAAAAAAAAAAATATAATTATTTGAAACACGTGTATTTCACGTGTAGCCCGTGTCTACAAAGATATATGTAAGTGTAGGATGACAGGAAATGCAAGAAATGTTGAACATATACCTAAATGGCAAACTTTTTTCATGTTTTAGTACTAACGACTAATTTTGATATGAAGTGTGTAATGTGTGAAGACTGAAATCCAAATATCAAATAAACACTTTCACAAAAGGTACAAGTATAACAAAAACCAAAGAAAAAGAAATCGGGTTAGGGTACTTTATTGACATAACTGCTTTGGTAGTACAGTGGTATGAACTGCTGATTCCTCTTCAAAAGGTCGCAGGTTTAAGCCTCCCCACGACCCAAAATAAACGTTCTGTGTAGTGAGCTGCTCTTATTGTTAGTATTATATGGTACTTGTAAAGGTTAGCGTTTTTTTTTTATTCAGTTTAATTCTCTCAGTTGCATTCACACTTGCCCAGATCTGACACTGCTGTCTTCAAAAAAAGACGTGCTATAACAGAGGTGAACTCAGATGAGGATGAGGGTTCTGCATCGGAAAAAGAGAACAGGAGCCCACCCAACAAGAAACATCCACTCATATATAAGAACAACGCAGCTGCAGCAGGCGTAAAGGTGAAAGCTGGCACCGATTGGATGCAGGATGAGGTCCGGCGTTATCCTTCCAGTCAGTCTGCCCCACATCTGTCCTTCAACAAAACAGCACGGCTTACAGAGCTCACCAACGTCTCTTGCAAAGTCCCATTTGTGATTATGTTTTGTGATGGTCTTTACATAAGAAACATTTATATGTTACTTATATAAAAGCGAGATTGAATGTTGTTTACCTTGATTTATTTACTTGTCTTCCTACAGCATAAAGTCACAAGTAGACTGCAGAGCTTCCAGACAAGGACATGCTCATAAATTACACGTGTAATGCCACGAAAAATGGCTGCTGACACTTCAGTACGCAAGCAATGGTACAAGAATGCAGTAAGATGTCTTTTTTTGAGCACATACACCGTCCAGATCTTAACACTACCGTGGAGAGTACCTTGCGTACAGCAGTGCAACAGTAGCTCCCTCCTGCAGCTACTGTTCAGTACAGGAGCTACTCCGCCGCGACCTTTTGAATAGAAGTCAGCAGTTCTTACCGTTGTACTACCAAAGAAGTCGCGACAAACAAACTCCGAAAAAACGACTGATTTTAATTTATTTTTTCATTTTATTTTAACATGAAAGATATATTACTTCCAAAAGCAACAACACTGAATGCTGGTCCATTGGTGTGGATTACTCTCTCTCACTCCAGCTAGCACTTGACCACATTTGCATATCCTTCGCATCTTGAAACATCCTCTTCTACATCTATTGTAGACAATATTAAGCCATTTTATTATGCAAGGATCCAAGGGAGACCCGATTCTCACATCCAAGTTCTTTATTACATAGACCTAATAAAAGCCTCTAAATGGTCAAGGATTTTCTCTGTCTGTGTTGGTATTTATTGATACTGCATTGTGAACTTACTGCTTGTGGATTTGTTGAGCTAAGATCTTATTAGCCTTCTCTCCATCCATCCATTATCCAACTCGCTATATCCTAACTACAGGGTCACGGGGGTCTGCTAGAGCCAATCCCAGCCAACACAGGGCGCAAGGCAGGAAACAAACCCCGGGCAGGGCACCAGCCCACCGCAGGGCACATACACACACACCAAGCACAGACTAGGGACAATTTAGAATTGCCAATGCACCTAACCTGCATATCTTTGGACTGTGGGAGGAAACTGGAGTACCCGCAGGAAACCCACGCAGAAACGGGGAGAACATGCATACTCCACGCAGGGAGAACCCGGGAAGCCTTACTGCGAGGTAGCAGTGCTACCCACTGCGCCACCGTGCCGCCCTTTTTTATGAACCTTCTCCCCATGTTCACAGTAATGATGTCCTGATTTAAAAATGAGTTGTTTGGTTTCTTTTGTTGTCAAGAGGTTGAGGTCTGATTGCACAGCTTGCCTTATCCTTTAAAGTGACTCAATTTGAAGACCTGGAGTGTTCTTGGTCTATTCTGTTAATTTCACTAATTTCTCTGATGCCTTTTTGGTTTCTGATTGATTATTGTGGGTGAGATATGAAATAATCTGTCCTCTTAAAAATTACTTCAGAGTTTCCCCAGAGTATTCCTGCAGAGACGACTGAGGATGCATTTGTTAATTTAAAAAAAAAAAAATCAGTTTGCTTGGATATAAATTCTGTTCTTGTCTGCTAATAACAGGGGCTTGGTCAGAGATACCAATAGCGTTGTATTTGCAAAATTTGGTCGTGGGCAAAAAATGGTTATCTACAAAGAAATAATCAATTCTTGAGTAACAATGATGTACTGGTGAGAAGGAGGAATATGCTCTTATGTTTGGATTTTGAAATCTCCATGGGTAAAGGTTAGGATCAATTAGAAATTGTGCAATTATTTTTGCAGTGTTAGATGTTATTGCCTCTGTAGCTGAAGACCTATCCAGTTATGGATTAAAAATACAAAAGTCTACAGCCATTATAATTACAAGTGTTCACATTAGGAATGGATGCAAATACATTTAAGATTAAGTATCTGTCATCCATATTTATCAATATTACTTTATAATTTAATAAACTGCCTATCACATTCACATATAGGTCCTTTAAGGTCAGATATCAGATGTAATATGTACAATATTAAGATTCCCACACCTCTTGTTTTCTTTGGACTGGTCAAATATTCCACTCCAGCTATTAAATCTTTGTAACCGAAACAGTACCCATTAAAAAGGAGATAATGTGTGGTAGTACAATCCTAATACAATAAGCCAAGAATATGATGTTTAACAATCCCCCCGGAGCAATAAAAGGTTAAACTTTCAATTGTAATTAAAATGTAAAAGTAACTGAGAAGGGAATAGAATGTTATGGCAAAGTCTCATTGCAAATTGACCAAAATGCAAGTAAAATCATCTTTGCCTTGCCATGACACAATGTGACTTACAATCATATTTCAAAAAGTGTCAGGATCAATTGTTTTATCTTTTTCTGCTTCATCCGGAGAACTAAAAATGTAGAACTTTCCTTGCATATCCACTCTCAATTTAGCACGATACAGGTATAATGGTGTAAAATGCAACACATTTAGCAGCTACTGAAGGTGCGAAATCAGGGAAAATATGAATGCAGTTGTTTTCAAAAATAATCTTGTTTCAGTCTGAGAAGTGACATCAAATTTACTTTAGATTGCAATCTGTTGAAACGAACAATAAGGCTTGTAGAGTTTGAGGTATTCGATCCACTTATGTGGTAAGCAGCGGATATCTGTGTCCGATGTTCCTGAATATTGTTTCCATGTTTCTGAATATTTATAATACAATTTGTTACCACTCTTAGTTGATAGCTTTCAGTGTCCCTCAGACAACCATACTTTGTCAGGCTGCAAATTAAGTATTAAATTTATTAGTTGAATTTTCATGATAGACAAACTTAATGCTAGCTCTCGAACCTTCCAAGCCCAGCCTATTAACTTCCCTCCGGTTCTCTTGCCTACCCAAATGAACAGGCCTGAGATGAAAATTTAATTGCATTAGTTTATGATACAAGGCCAAAATTCAAATTGGCAATATTATGCATTGTGTATTGTATGACATTACCACATGACTGAAATAAAACACAAAGACAAATTTAAATGTCTTACACTGAAAACAGAAAATTAAAATATCTGATTGAAAAATCATAACTAAGGTACAACAGGACAAACTGATTGCACTGTATTATGATGTGAAGGTGAAAGTTGTTGGCACATAAAACAATCAATCAACCAACATTTATTTATATAGCACATATTCATACAAAAAAAATGTAGCTCAAAGTGCTTTACAAAATGAATAGAAAAATAGAAGACACAATAAAAAATAAACATAGGTCAACATTAATTAACATAGAATAAGTAAGGGCCGATGGCCAGGGTGGACAGAAAAAAAAAAAAAACTCCATAGGCTGGAGAAAAAAAAAATCTGTAGGGGTTCCAGACCACGAGACCGCGCAGTCCCCTCTGGGCAATCTACCTAACATAAATCAAACAGTCCTCTTTGTATTTAGGGTTTTCATGGAAGGACCTGATGATGATGGTCATGTAGACTTCTGGCTTTCAGTCCATCAATGTTGGTGCATCATGATGCTTTGAGTAGGTGGTGGTGGCGCAGAAACCGGAAAAAGAAACAGAAGAGAGACCTCACTGTACATCAAGTTGGGCTTGGACCATGGGCTAAGTGTTTTTGCAAGCTTGATTTAGTGAATCACAACATTTTCATAAATGTACCTCTGCATCCATAGGCTTCTTTTCAAATAGAATTTTTTTTGGACCAGAAACTAAAATTAAATAAATAATTTAATAAACTAAAATTGTATTTTTAATAAATAATAAAATTAAACAAATTATGATAAATAAAAGTAGACAGTCCTTATGACATAGTCAAACACTACTGGGAGCAGTAGGCTGCAGTTACCGAAACTCTCATGAGCCTTGAATACAGGGCTGTGCCATATCATATCGTCCACGATAACACTGGTATCAATTTTTATGTGATAAAAACGTGTTATCTTGTGATATCCATGATATAGCCACACAAAGCATTTACATTCCCTAACATGCACAATGATGACACAAGTCTAAACATGTGACAGCGGTATGTCATCCTCTGATTACGATTCAAGTACCTAAAAAGGGAGCTACTTCTACAGTATGGAAGTGGTTTGGCTACAAGTGGTCAGAACTCCAACAAAGCACAATACTCTGCAGAATATGCAAGAAAACTGTTACCATTAAAGGTGGAAACACAACTAACTTGTTTCACCAATTGAAACAAAAACACACCATCCAATACAACCAGGCTATGTAGGCACACAAGGAGATACTAGCAGCTGGTGATGTGAGGTTAAAAAGTAAACAAAATGATTCAACAGAGCATCGCGGAATCACTTCGTAGTTGCACTCCATATGACAAGAAGAGCAAATGGTGGATGGAAATTACTGATGCGTTTACAAATAATTTGGCCAAATATATGATGTCAATGCAAACAGTGGAAAAGGAGGGCTTTAAGCAAAAAGTTAAAAAGCTCAGCATAAGATACAACATCCTAAGTAGAAAATATTTTTCAAAGACATCCTTGCCTGCAATGTATGAAAAATACCGAGTCAAACCTGCAGCTACACCATCGTCGGTGGAGTTTCTTGCCTCAAACACAAAACCGTGTATCAGACTGACTGTGCATTACACTGACAACGACTGGAAGCTACACAGCCCCTGCTCTAAGACAAGATTTTTTTCCAAGGATCACACAGGCAAAAATATTGTGAGCGGTTTAAGTAAATTTCTTAACTTATGGTATCTAGAAGAGGACTAACAGGCATGTGTGATAACAGAATGTTATTAAAGCCCTCGCTCTCAATAACTAGCAGAGTGTCATGTTTCTGCCATTGTCTGCACAATGCCATTGGTAATTTTAATTTACCATCAAAATACTTTTAATTTATTTTTATGAGTAATGGCTGTCACTTTTCCCTCAAAAATCCAATATGAACAAGTCCAAAAATGATTCCATCATGTGGTGGAAAACACATGAAGTAAACTTTCCTCAGATCAGCCGTTTAACCAAGAAATACCTAGGCATCCCAGCTACCAGCCCTGCCTCCATGAGGCTGTTCAGCACTGGAGGGAATGTAACAACTTGTCAAAGATCATTTCGTAAGCCAACATCAGTGAATATGCTGGTGCTCTTGTCAAAGAATCTAAAGCTCTAACTGTGATGTGTCTGACAGCAGGATAGCTAGTTAACTCCTAAAACTTTTTACAGCAGGATGGCCAGTTAACTCTCACAGTGTTTACTTGTACCGTCCCAGTGCTGACATTCCAACTTACCTCATTTCATGGTATATCTGTTTTATGTTTACACAATAAATTAGAGGCAATACAAAAGTTCCAGCACCGATACTGTAGCTCATCTAATGCTAAAATCTAATAGTCAAACTATTCTGTATGTTACCCTTTTTAACTCTGTACATATTGAGTATTTTCAACTGCAGGTGATACCGTCACAGCAGAGAGGTCTCAGCTTTATAAACAGTGCTAACATTCTCATTAAAAAGCAGAAAATGCTACAAGTTCTCCACAGATCCAGTAGGAGCCCACATCTAACAAGTCAGTAAGGCATTCAAATAAAAAGATAGCCATTGTTGGAGTAATTTTTGAAGTTAACTCAGACAACAAATAAATTTAAACTTTGATAGTTTAGCACTTTAACTTTACATTATAGGTTTATAGAGTCATTAATGTTACATGTACAGAGTACAGTGAATTTCTTACTTCTATAATGTTGGACTACTATGAAAATGGTTCAGAAGCAAATAATAGATAATTCTAAATACCACACTCTTACTCCAGCCTCCCTGGTATGCTGTACCATCATGTTTAATTACACTCCACTTCCCTCTCGATAGAAGGAAGACATGCAGTGTGCAATAGTCGAAGCTAAATGGTTTGTATGGGGAGGAGACACAGTCCCCCATTGTGTGTCTCTATTGCACTGAAGCAATAAGGGGGTAGTGATGGTCTCCCATGAAGTCCCAATCACATCGAAGAAATAATGATGTTGATCTCAATCATGTTGAAGGCTGGGGTTTTGTTTTTGAAAAGTCTAAAGAATGGACATTTTTATATGTATACAATACCTGGTATTGAGAGTTTGGAGGAAGATTAAGTAGTTTGAGGAGGCCAGGTGAAATAATAATACATTTTATTTATACATGTATAGTGCCTTTCCCATGCTCAAGGCACATAAAGTTTAAGAAAAAATGGCAGGGTATACAGTATATAGCATTGTACTAAACCAAATAAATAAAGAAGAGTAAGATAGTAAATTCAGTTTAAAAAGCCTAACAGAGAACATAACTGATGATCCAGCACACACATACAGGTTACATGAGCATTATGACATAGAGGTAAACGGAAAGAAAGGTAATAAAGTCAGGTAGAGCTAAAAGCCATCCTGAACAGATGAGTTTTGAGTTGTTTTTTAAAAGAATTCATGGAGTCAGCTCATCTGATTAATTTTGGTAGGTCATTCCAGAGTCTTGGAGCTATACAGCTGAAGGCCCTGTCACCCATGGAGTGCAGATTAGTGTGGGGCACAACAAGATTGCCGGAATCAGAGGACCTTACTGGACGGACAGGCACATAGTGATGGTGAAAGTCACTGATGTAGTTTGGCGCAAGGTCATTTAAGGCTTTGTAGGTTATTAGTAGAATTTTATATTCGATTCTGTAAGACACAGGGAGCCAGTGAAAGCGGAGCAGGATGGGTGTGATTGTGCTCACTGCTGCTGGTCCGTATAAGGACTCTTGCAGCCGAGTTTTCAATAAGCTGGAGCTATGAAATAAGATTAGGAGGGGCCCCTTCCAGCAGCGAGTTGCAATAATTGATGCAGAGTGTGATAAAAGCTGGAGAAGTTTTTCAGCGTTAGAAAAGGAGAGGAGGGAGCAAACATGGGATATGTTATGTTACGGAGGTGAAAGTAAGAATGTTTCTTAATGTGATTTATGTGGGCGGAATAAGAAAGGGAGGAATCAAAAATGACACCAAGATTCTTTGCAGTAGATGTAGGTCTGATAAGATCACAACAAAGATTGAAGTTGCACTTCAGTCCCAATTTGCAGGAGTTCAGGATTGTTGCAATTTAATTTTAAAGAGTTTTGCTCCATTCAGGTATTAATTTTACTGAGGCAAGTTGTGAGCTGAGAAACCTCAGATGAAGTTCCACTTTTAACATTGAAACCGAGTTGAGTATCATCTGCATAAAAATGATAACCCAGTCCAAAGCTACGAATAATATGGCTAAGGGGAAGCATATAAATACAGAAAAGCAGAGGACTGAGGACAGAGCCCAGAGGAACTCCTTGTATGACTGGCGCTGTTCTGGACCTGCTGTTGCCAAGACTAATAAACTCTTGCCTATCAGTCAGATAGGGCTTGAATCACTGGAGGGCAGTGCCAGAGATACCCAGCATGTTCTCCATTCTGGACAGTAGAATGTCTGACAGTGTCAAAATGCTGCACTAAGGTCTAACAGAATTAATGTGTTGGTTTGTCCAGAGTCTGCTGCCATAAGCAACTCATTGATTACCCGTAGCAGAGCAGTTTCACAGCTGTGCTGCGCCCTGAAACCAGACTGAAAGGGTTCCATCAAATTATTAGAGGTTAAGTAGTTAGTGAGTTGGGAAGCTACAACACACTCAAGAACTTTTGACAGAAAAGTTAAGTGGGAAATAGGCAGAAAATTTGTCAACATCGAGGCCAGACTAACTTTGGGGTTACAGAAGCAGTATTAAAAGTGAGTGGCACAAAGTCAGTATCAAGGGATGAGCTTGTAATTGTTGTAATAGTCGGGATTATGGCATGAAGGGAGGATTTAAGTAGTGTGCTGGGGATGGGGTCCAATACACAAGTAGTTGGCCTCATCTTACAAAGCAGGTCATTAAAAAAAGCAGATGTGATTGGTGAGAATTTAGAGGAGGAGCTGGATGGAGTGAATAAACAGGAAAAGATATAAACAGATGATGTATTTATGTTAGTTGAATTATTTAGATCTTTAATTTTGTTACGGAAAAAGTGGAGGAATTTCTCACAGAATTCAGCAGAAGAGGTAGTTAGGCCAGATATGGGCTGGAGTAGTTTATTAACTACAGAGAACAAAACCCTTGGGTTATCGTGGCCACTTTCTATTATTCTGCCATAATGGGAGTTCTTTGCAGCAGTTAGTGCTTCTTTGTAAGCTATTTGGTGGTCAGAAAAAGCCTGGATGTGCACGGTGAGGCCAGACTTATGTGACATTCCCTCAAGGTGTCAGCCTGCTGCTTTCATAGATCGCAATTCTGAGTTAAACCAAGAAGCTGAACGCTTAAAGGAAACCTCCTTATGTTTTAAAGGAACTGTTTAACCTAATGCTGAATGAAGGACTGTGTTCTAGTGCTCAACAAGACTATCTAGTGTTAATGGAACAGGTGAAGTCAGTAAAAGATCAGAAATGGATCCAGAAAGGATAGAGGGACCGATATTTTTAAGGTTTCTGTAAGAAATTTGTTGTTTACAGGTAAGAGGAGGGAGAGGTAATGAGACAGTAAAAAGCACTACTTCATTGTCATAGAGTCCAAAATCAGTGCTGTAAATGTTGGGAACAGATAGTCCAGAAGTACAGATCAGTTCCAATATACGACTGCCAGAGTGGGTGGGAAAATCAGCATTTTGTGTCAAGTCAAAACAGTCCAGTAAGGACAGGAATTCATTTCTCAGTTTAGATGTGGAGATGTCAATATGGATGCTGATATCACCAAGAAGAATGACTCTCTGGGAAAAGGAACTTAAGTGGGTTAATAGTTCAGTCAGATCAGATAAGAAGGATGCATTGTATTTTGAAGGACGAATAAAGAACAATGAGTAAGACAGGACCTGATTCCGTTATTAGTTTAAGAGTCAGACACTCGAAAGACAATGTACAATCAACTGGGATTCTTTTGATGTTTAAATCCACTCTGACAATTACTGCAAGTCCTCCGCCTTGTCTTGAGCTACAAGGCTCTGTGAAGAAAGTGTAACCAGGTGGTGTTGCCTCCGTGAAAGACAAATTCATTCAGTTTTTGCCAAGTCTCCATTAAACACAACATATCAAGTTTGGTGTTAATGATGAATTCTGACAGCATCAATGCTTTGTCATTAAGAGATCTCGAATAAAACAATGCAATATTAGTTAATGAGGATTCTTTGTGCACAGAGCCGTGACTGGAGTTTATTTTCACATACTGTAAATTTATCACAATGACACTTCTATTTCCAGGGCCATGGGTAAGACTACGTATTCCTGAGCAGATACTGCCTATTATCTTTTCATTTGCAGCCCGGCGGTGGCGGTGACCTGACCCATGATGTACATATTTCGGGCGCTGCAAAATACTGGTGTCTTTTAGGATATTCCAGTCAGACCATTTACTCTGGACAAACTGTTTAATATAAAAGAGTATTTTAGCATGATCCTGAGCAATACTTATCTGACAGCAGTGGAGAAGCAGCAAAGCACAACGGAGCCGGTGGGATTGGCAGGTGTGGTGGCGTAGATGGTGGCGATAGCAAAGCAGCAGAAAGCATAGCAGGAGGAGGTAGCAGGATACGGAGGTTCCAACACACAGCCACAAACAAGTAAAGCTGGGTATTACAGGCGTGATCACCCCAGAGCCACAAGCCAGGTGGGTGTGAACATCAGATCAGTTCTTAGTCATAAACCACAATAAAATGAATCGAGAGCAGACCAGCACAGCAACTATAATCAAGGAGACAGATTATCCCAGGCTGCTAGATCACCAGGTAAAAAGAAATGTTCGTAGGTCATGTCCCGTGATCCACAGATTCTGTTGTTCCCGGCCAAGGTAAAGTCCATAAAAAAAATTGACTTTTGGTACTAAAAATCCCCAAATCCTGATATCAGACTGTTTTAAAATGTAGTTTTTCCATATTTGCTTGTACTGGTATTGCACAACCCTAATATGTGAACATGTAACATATCTTACGTTACAGCAATGCAAATAATTTGTTAATATTAAATATGTTGTTTTCATAAAAAAGAAAAACCCCACAAAAACATCTTAAAATTCATGTTTTTTTAAAATTCAACACTGATTTCAATTTATTTTGCAATGTTTCAATTTATGTCTAACTAGCAAAATACCCGCACATCGCAGCGGAGAAGTAGTGTGTTAAAGAAGTCATGAAAAAGAAAAGGAAACATTTTAAAAATAACATAACATGATTGTCAATGTAATGGTTTTGTGACTGTTATGAGTGTTGTTGTCATCAAGGATTTGATTATCATTATTTCTTTCAATCAGGTTCATATTTGGAGGATGTGCTGTGTTCAAGTTATATTCCATGTTTGTCAACCGTTGTAAAGATAACAGGTTTTATTCATCGAAGTGTTCATTACCCAAATCGGTACTCGTGAATCTAAGATGTTTAACAGGCATTCCCAGTATTAAGTTGTGGATCTGCCTGCGAATACTTAGCGGCAGCGTGTCTATGAACTTAATTTAAACTTAAGCTTTACGCCTTCCTTTCCTATTGACAGGTCTACAAAGGCTTGTTCCTTTCTTACTGCATCAATAAACAGCTCGCCTTCCTCTTTATCTGGGAAATCATACACTGCATGCACGGGTTTACCTTTCCAATTTACCACATTTTTTACACTGTCTTCCTTTAGCTCAATATTGACTTTTTCCACCGTGTGCTTTATTTCCACAGTAGCTGCACTTATGAATATGCTTGTATGCGTCACCCGCTTCATATTCTTTTGCTGCCTTCTCAATTGTGTAATGCATCTTTCGTTTAGCGCTCTTTGGAGCTTTTGCTTGTTGTCTGCGTACTGTGTTCACAGTCAGTTCATGTGAGCCGCTCGGAGTATATGCATCGAAGGTTCTCAGCTGTGCTTGTGCTATTTCGTGCGATCTAGCGATGTCCAAGGCTTTATTTAATGTTAGCTCAGACCGGGCACTTAAAAATTTCTCTTGCGCTTTCACGGAGTTTGTGCCAAACACGATTCTATCCCTGACCATCTCATCTTCGTTTGCAAAAGCACAGTCCTTTACCAGCAATTTTAACTCTGTTACAAAGTGATCAAAAGTCTCGTTTATACCCTGTGTCTTCTCATTAAACTTGTATCTCGCGAATATCATATTCATCTTAGGCATGACAAAAGACTCAAAGCGGTCATAATAAGTTTTCAGTACCTTGGCTTCCTCCTGGGTGAGAGTCAATGTGTTAAACACGTCTTTTTCTTTTACCCTAGTCGACAAGAGCAGGTAGCTGCATTTCTCACTCTCGTCTTTGTCTTTTAGCAGGCCAGAAAACATCAGCTTCACGTGCTGTCGGAACTTTTTCCATTCTACCGGCAGGTTAAGAGAATCCCAGTCAATTTGTGGCGAGGGAACTCCAACAAAATCAATAACTGTCCTCTATTGTGACACCATGTTTTGTTTTCTCAAATTGTGAAAAATGAAATGATGGCGAGACTTTCTTTTAAAGTATGCAGGGGAACTTTATCTATTACAGCTCTGACATTCATGGCGTCCGTGCTCTAAATTAACTTCCATAATAGTAACCTTGAGGTCCCTTTCTCTGATGCCTTCCTGATGACATAGGTGCCTAAACCATGCCTGATAATAATACATTTCAATGACATATAAATATTACAGTGATCACCTCGATAGACATCTCACCACCCAAATTGCTACTCGTCAATCTAAGATGTTTAACAGGCATTCCCGGTACAGTGTAACCTCGGTTCACAACCATAATTCGTTCCAAAACTCTGGTCGTAAACCGATTTGGTCGTAAACCGAAGCAATTTCCCCCATAGGATTGTACGCAAATACAATTAATCCGTTCCAGACCATACGAACTGTATGTAAATATATATTTCTTTAGTTTTTAAGCACAAATATAATTATACCATAGAATGAACAGCATAATAGTAAACTAAATGTAAAAACATTGAATAACACTGAGAAAACCTTGAACAACAGAGAAAACTAACACTGCAATAGTTCGCACTATAGTGCTACCAACTGCTGGCTAAAAGCACTTTTTTTAAAGAGTTTTAAGCACAGGGAAAAAATGAACATTTGAAAAAATCCACAATTTAATAAACCACCAAGAAAAATAACATTGCAACAATGCACACTATGAACAGATCGCTGGAAACAGAAGTGAAAACAAAATCAAGACCAGTGCATTCTTTAACTGCCTTCCTACCTTAATGCGTCTGGCACTCTCTCGCGCTGCCTGTGTGTGTGTTGCGCTCTCTCTCTCGCGCTGCCTGTGTGTGTGTGTGTGTGTCACGCTCTCTCGCTCTTTTGCTCATAGGCAGACAGTCAATTACATAGGAGGCGTGCCGATTTCCACAGTAGCTGCACTTATGAATATGTTAAGCACAGTCCTTCACCCACGAATATTTACCTTATATCGGCAGGCACTCAATTATGTGGGACGCAACTCCGCCTCACACGGCGGCCGACCTCCAGGCTATGGCCATATACAGTATATGGACAAAAGTAGGTTCCAGTTATGACCGTTACGTGTAGAATTTCGAAATGAAACCTGCCTAGCTTTTGTAAGTAAGCTGTAAGGAATGAGCCTGCCAAATTACAGCCTTCTACCTACACGGGAAGTTGGAGAATTAGTAATGAATGAGTGAGGGCTTTGCCTTTTATTAGTATAGATAACACTAAAAACACACTGTAAATTTCTTTTATATAAAGTATATAT